>NW_027462545.1:0-48894 GCF_050947455.1 Rhinoderma darwinii
TGCGGCTCTGTTCACATTTGCGGTTCTGTTCACATTTGCGGTTCTGTTCACATTTGCGGCTCTGGTCACATTTGTGGCTCTGTTCACATTTGCGGCTCTGGTCACATTTGCGGCTCTGGTCACATTTGCGGCTCTGGTCACATTTGCGGTTCTGTTCACATTTGCGGTTCTGTTCACATTTGCGGCTCTGGTCACATTTGCGGCTCTGTTCACATTTGCGGCTCTGGTCACATTTGCGGTTCTGGTCACATTTGCGGCTCTGGTCACATTTGCGGCTCTAGTCACATTTGCGGTTCTGGTCACATTTGCGGCTCTGGTCACATTTGCGGCTCTGGTCACATTTGCGGCTCTGGTCACATTTGCGGTTCTGTTCACATTTGCGGTTCTGTTCACATTTGCGGCTCTGGTCACATTTGCGGCTCTGTTCACATTTGCGGCTCTGGTCACATTTGCGGCTCTAGTCACATTTGCGGTTCTGTTCACATTTGCGGTTCTGTTCACATTTGCGGCTCTGTTCACATTTTCGGCTCTGTTCACATTTGCGGCTCTGTACACATTTGCGGTTCTGTTCGGATACCACACTATTTATCCAACCAGGGAATTGTGACGTCCGTTTTTTACTATGTACTGTGTACGGCGACTGCGGGGGCTGATAAGGGGCGTATGGGTATGATTTTAACCTTCACTAGAAGTGTTTAGTGGCCGCTTATCTCCCCTCCAAGATGCTTATTAGGGGACAGTCGTTTCATATTTGACTCTTAAAATAATTATAATGGGAATATATTGAGAATAAATAATAATTGACCAGGGAGCTTTCTGCCACGATCCTATACGTGCCCAGTGAATATATGGGGCCCATGCTGGGTCATCAATGTCAGACTTTCATGGGATAGGCCGGGAGGTTGGGCAAAGTGTAAATTGCAGAAATTTGTTAAAGGAACATTCCAGACAAAACCGATACACTGTGTTATTCCGAGCACAGGACCTGAGGGGGCGGAGCATGACACAGGGATTCAAAGAACACCAAAGGAGAATTCCAGGCCCTGCATAGTTTGTCTTCAAGACCCTGTTCACACCACGTACGTGTTTTATATCTCTGGAGATTTTCCCAGTCTACAGGCTGGACGTTCTCCACAGAGCTTAACATGTTAGAAGTTACTGGTGTATGTGGACACATATTAAGACCTCATTCACACGGCTGTGTCTGTAATTGCAGGCAGGGTCAGCTGCAGGCAGGCACCCGCATTTTCAGCCCATGCTCCTATACAAAGTATGGGAGATCGGTCCATAAAAAGGAAAAGATAGGAGATGTCTTATGCGGCGGCTTTCTACGGCCCGGACACCTTCCTGTAAATATATGGGAATGTGTCCGTGTTCAATAGAAATGAATAGTTCTGTAATTACGGACGAATTTTATGGTCGTGTGCATGGGGCTTTACAAAAATTTGAATCCCAAATTGTAGGATATTTTAGCACCACCCCGTTCCACCTGGGAACACCCTAAAACAACCAGAAACGCCCTCTTTTAATAGGAATCAGCACACACTCCGCTAATATATTGGTTATGAGCTGTAGTGATACTGTTCTCTAATGTAACATTACAGCAGACGGGCCCCCACCAGGATTAAAGGGGTTACGTGGGGACCAAAAAGTATTCGCAGTGTAGTTCCTGCAGTACGTGAGATCACTCGCTAATATACATTCCGGTCCCTCGTCGCGCTGATTATGAGATATTAATAGATTTTTACGGCTCTGCCGGGGGGCCGGAAGTCTAGATGCACAGTCTTCCTTCATGACGACACGACTCTTAGTCATGTGACCGGCCCCAATGTACTCCATGTACTCGCTGTAGACAGCCAGGGGCCACATGCAAGAACAGTATATGGGCTCCTTGCTCTGCAATATCTCATCATCGATCACCCGCCTTATGTCGCTCTACCAATCCATCAGTAATTGTTAGCCATAAAATAAATTACCTCCGGCCCTTACATGTCATCTAATACACAGAAGTAAGCGGCTTTAACCCCTTCACAACGCAGCCTGTTTTGGCCATGAAAACAAAGTCGATTTTTTTCCAAATCTGACATGTGTCCCTTTATGGGGTAATAACTTGGGAAAGGTTTTACCTATCTAAGCGATTCTTTGATTGTTTTCTTGGGACATGTTGTACTTTATATTAGTGGAAAAGTTTGGTCAATAAATTCAGTATTTATTTGTGAAAAACACCAAAATTGTGAGAAAATGTACAAAAATTATGATTTTTCTATAATATATAAATGTATCTACTTGTAAGACAGATAATTATACCACACAAAATAGTTACTAGTTCACATCCCCCATATGTCTACTTTATGTTTGCATCTTTTTTCTGGGCCGGTACAAGGCTTAGAACTTTATCAGCAATTTCTCAAATTTTCAAGAAAATGTCAAAAGGCTATTGTTTCAGGGACCAGTTCAGTTCTTTGAGGGGGCCAATATATTAGAAACCCCCATAAAAACACCCATTTTGAAAACTGCACCCCTAAAAGTATTCAAAACAGCATTCACAAAGTGTTTAAGCGTTTCACGGGACTTACAGGTGAAATGTAAAAATAATTTTTTTTGTCAAAATTAATTTGTAAAGCATTTGGCTCTAGTGTGCTAATGGCAGAGGCCTCAGGATCAAAGGAGCAATTAGTGGATTTTAGTGCCTCCTTTTTCTTAAAATATATTTTAGGCAACAAAACATTTTTCAGGTGCCAAAACAGTGGAAACCCCTCAAACTTTACCCCATTCTGGAACCTCTACCCCTCAAGGAATTTTTCTAGGGGTAAAGGTAGCATTTTGACCCCACAGTTTTTTTGCTAAATGTAATTGAATTAGTCTGTGAAAATTTAAATCTTTTTTTCAAAAAAAACTTTGCATTTTCTAATTTTTGGAAGGAATAAAGGAGAAAAAGAACTCCACTATTTGTAAAGCAATTTCTCCTGATTACTGCAATACCCCATATGTGGTAATAAACTGCTATTTGGACCCACGACAGGGCTCAGAAGGGAAGGAGTGCCATTTGGCATTCAGAGTTTGCTGGATTGGTTTGCGGCGGCCTGTCGCAATTGCAAAGCCCCTGAGGGCCAAAAATAGTGGAAACAACTATGGAGCGCAGATTTTGCTGGAATTGTTTTCGGTGCCGTGTCGCGTTTGCCATGCGCTGAAGGGCCCAAATGTTACCCCATTTTTGAAAATACACCCCACAATGAATTTTTCTAAGGGTAAAAGTAGCGTTTTAACTTCACAGTTTTCTTGCTAAATTTATTTGAATTAGTCTGTGAAAATGAAAATCGACTTTCTTTCTGAGAAAAAACACCCCAACATTTGTAAAGAAATTTCTCCTGATGACGGAAATACTCCATATGTGGTAATAAACTGCTGTTTGGACCCACGGTAGCGCTCAGAAGGGAAGGAGCGCCATTTGGATTTTTGGAGCATAGATTTTGTTGGAATGCATTTAGGCCGCCATTTTGGAATCTATACCCATAAAGCAAAGGAATTAATCCAGTGCTCTAGTAAACTTGTCCCCACAGTTGTTTGGTCTATGAAAAATGAAAAATCTAATTTTCTCAATTTTTTTCCCTAAGGTGTAATAGGAGAAATATCACGCCAAAACTATGTAAACAATTTCTACCGAGTACGGCAACACCCCATATGTGGATGTAAATTGGT
The DNA here is from genome assembly GCF_050947455.1 of Rhinoderma darwinii. Classification (NCBI taxonomy): domain Eukaryota; kingdom Metazoa; phylum Chordata; class Amphibia; order Anura; family Rhinodermatidae; genus Rhinoderma; species Rhinoderma darwinii. The sequence continues at coordinate 3,700 of NW_027462545.1, forward strand.
GTTTAAGCACACGGTTGGGCTCAGGAAATAAGGAGCACTATGCAATATTTCAGGCCCACTATGGTGGTATTTATCACATTGTGCCATGATTACAGACGATTTGAGGTGTCAAAATATTATAAACCCCACAGAAGTAACCCAATTTTTGAAGCTTCACACCTCAAGGAAATTACCAAGCGGTATAATGAGAATAGTGACTATGTGATGGACACCTCTCATGGTATTCATCTAGGGGTATAGTAAGAATTATTAGTTTTGAAGTTGGCAGCCTGAAAATCCCGCACTGGAGGGAGGTGGAATGGCAGGTCCCACTGCCAACCCACCCACCATTCCATAAAATGCAGCCCAGAAAATACATTAAAAACATATGAACTATTTTTTTTGCTGAGGTAACAGATCTACTCTGCATTTTATCCTCTCACCCAGCTTTACAACCCGGGTGAGGGGGTCACTCCCTCCATTACTATTCCAGCTGCCTACAGGGCATAGTGTATTTGGTATAGGGAGAATATTTTGTTTATTTTGGGTTTTTACTAATATTACAATGAGCTAAAGGGCTTGTCAGTGAAAAAAAAAAATGTTATGGCCAATATGGAAGACTGAAGGGTGGATGAAGAATTAAAAAAAACAGTGTCGTAAATTTGAAAACACTGGAGACACAATCTGAGGTTTGTGGGGGGACGTTTCGCACATATATCGCGTGTCCCTCCTGATGCCTTGTTTTGAGCACACGTGACATCTTTTCTGGGGCCTCTATTTTTTTTTCAGTGGGGGTGGGGGGCTTCTGTGATTAAACAGCTTCTTATACTATACCCTTGTTTTGCGCATGGCGCTGTGTGGTTTGATGACTTGATCTGAAACATCAACGCCACCCATAAATGTATTGTACACACAAGGGTTTGAGGGATTGGGTGGTGGATCCGCATACAGGGACAAGGCTCCGGCCGCCATTAGTAATGGTGGTCAGGATCAGGACGTCTCCTCTGTCTCTGTATCTGAGGAGCAGCAGATCTTCTCTGCAGACGGCCCTGCTCTCTCCCACCCTTAACGACTGTCCTAGCAGAGTTTTGGGGAGGCCTTTATGGTTTTCCCGGATTGTGCCGCAGGTCAATGTGGATTGGGACGCAGGGACTTTAAACCATCGGGACACTATTGTAGAAATTATCTATATATAAATGGTACACTTTGCCAAGCAGCAGATGCACAAGGTCCCACACAAATCTTCCCGCTGACTCCTAGGAAGGGGGGGCATTCAGGGGATCAATTTTAGAGTACTTTCCCTCATACACCCTGAAGCGATGGGTATACCCGGGGGCACTCCCACAGATTTTATATAATTTAATAACGTACCGGGCCCTTTTGTTTGGAAGGTGCTGCCTAAACCTGAGTCTTCCCCCAAAGCAAACAAGGGATTCATCCACCGCAATATTCTGTATAGGGATATCATTTTGGGTAATGGTTCGACAATAATGGTCAATTATTGGCCTTATTTTAAAAAAACGGTCAAAATTTGGGGCATCTGGGGGGGGCAGCGACTGTTATCACTAAAATGCAGGAATTTAATTATCGCCTCAAAGCGTGTCCTGCTCATTATTGTGCGGTGGAGAGGGGGGCTATATAATATATCAGAGGACCAGTCATCTCTAATAGGGGGCTTTTTATAATGCCAAAACTTAAACATGCCCCAGAATGTATACAGCTCTGCTGCATTTGTTGGAGTACAATTTTGGCCTCTGGCATAGTAGGGGGTCACAGTTTTTGGAGATAAACGGAGCAGCATAGATATTCGTCTGCTCAACCATCAAATTTATTAGGGAGTCAGAAAAAAAAATGGAAAAAAAATCAATGGCCTCGAACCCTGTGGCATCAAATTGATCCCTGAGGAGGCTGTAAAATCAGGCACTTGGGGCTATAATTATCTGCAGCTACCCGTGATAATCCGGGCATAGCAGCACCTGCGACTCTTCCGCGCTGATGGGGGGTTCAGAGTTAGTTTCTCTAGATTCAGATGAAATCACAAACTGCTTCACCTTCACCTGCTGAGTCTGTATCTGAGAATAACATTTGGTTTGTCACATCAGTGGTGTAAAGCCTTTGGGCCATATTTTATATTTCTAACTGGAGATGACAAGCGATGACAGGTCTGATGACAGGAGATGACAGCTCTGATGACAGGTCTGCTGACAGGCGATGACAGGTCTGATGACTGGTGATGACAGGCGATGACAGGCGATGACAGGTCTGATGACAGGTAATGACAGGCGATGACAGCTCTGATGACAGGTCTGATGACAGGCGATGACAGGTCTGATGACAGGTGATGACAGGCGATGACAGGTCTGATGACATGCGATGACGTCTGATGAGAGGCGATGACAGGTCTGATGAGAGGCGGTGACAGGACTGAGGACAGGTCTGATGACACTGATCACCAGATGATGGTGGTTGTAGTGTTTTATCAGCTGGTGAGGGGACTGATCGCCGGCTTTATGTACATTTTTATCTATCTACACAGCATCTGGCTCTGTCAGGCTCCAGGACACAGTTGAGCCCTCACAGAGCAGGAGATGCTGGGAAAACAATACGTCTGCGTTTTGTTTGGCTAGTCAGTACAGACTGGCCAATCACAGCGCTCGCCGGCACCGGACCATTCTGATTGATCCCATGCCAGCATCTCCTGCCCGGCAACTCTGCTTTAGAGCTGAGTTGCCGGTCCTGTCACTGTGTCGCTTTACACAGCGACAGCTTAAAGTCCTGACATGCTTGGTACATAGGACTGCAGTAAGTTACTTGCAATACCGACGTACCAGACACATCATTTTGCGGGAAGGAGTTAATGTGACAGTACCCCCCTCCCCCTTTACCTACAGGGCCCCTGCTTTATAGAGAAATATTAGTATAGAAAAGACATGGAGGAGTTGTCCATAGCAACCAATCAGATTCCTGGTTTTATTTTTCTAAGACAAGTTTGAAATTGAAAGAACTGATCTGATTGGTTGCTATGGACAATGTTACCTGCTAAATTTTCGACTCCACATCTTCCCAGAAGTAACCATAGCAACCAATTCAATGGATGAGAGTTGGTAGGTAGATTGGAGGGTCTGATAAGTGACAACCACAGCCCACCATGCAGTGACAGCCGGAGCCTCTAGAGGCAACAGCTACTGCCACCATTATAGTGACAACTACTGACCCCAATAATAGTGACAGCTACTGCCACCATTATAGTGACAACTACTGACCCCAATAACAGTGACAGCTACTACCCCAATAATAGTGACATCTACTGACCCCAATAATAGTGACAGCTACTGACCCCAATAATAGTGACAGCTACTGACCCCAATAATAGTGACAGCTACTGACCCCAATAATAGTGACACCTACTGACCCCAATAATAGTGACAGCTACTACCCCCAATAATAGTGACAGCTACTGACCCCAATAATTGTGACAGCTACTGACCCCAATAATAGTGACAACTACTGTCTCCAAAAATAGTGACAGCTACTGACCCCAATAATAGTGACAGCTACTGACCCCAATAATAGTGACAGCTACTGACCCCAATAATAGTGACACCTACTGACCCCAATAATAGTGACAGCTACTACCCCCAATAATAGTGACAGCTACTGACCCCAATAATAGTGACAGCTACTGACCCCAATAATAGTGACAACTACTGTCTCCAAAAATAGTGACAGCTACTGACCCCAATAATAGTGACAGCTACTGACCCCAATAATAGTGACAGCTACTGACCACAATAATAGTGACAGCTACTGACCCCAATAATAGTGACAGCTACTGACCCCAATAATAGTGACATCTACTGACCCCAATAATAGTGACACCTACTGACCCCAATAATAGTGACAGCTAGTGAACCCAATAATAGTGACAGCTACTGACCTCAATAATAGTGACAGCTACTGCCTCCACTATAGTGACAGCTACTGACCCCAATAACAGTGACAGCTACTGACCCCAATAATAATGACAGCTACTGAGCCTAATAATAGTGACAGCTACTGACCCCAATAATAGTGACAGCTACTGACCCCAATAATAGTGACAGCTACTACCCCCAATAATAGTGACAGCTACTGACCCCAATAAAAGTGACAGCTACTGACCCCAATAATAGTGACAGCTACTGACCCCAATAATAGTGACAGCTACTGACCCCAATAACAGTGACAGCTACTGACCCCAATAATAGTGACAACTACTGACTCCAAAAATAGTGACAGCTACTACCCCCCAATAATAGTGACAGCTGCTGACCCCAATAATAGTGACAGCTACTGACCCCAATAATTGTGACAACTACTGACTCCAAAAATAGTGACAGCTACTACCCCAATAATAGTGACAGCTACTGACCCCAATAATAGTGACAGCTACTGACCCCAATAATAGTGACAGCTACTGACCCCAATAATAGTGACAGCTACTGACCCCAATAATAGTGACAGCTACTGACCCCAATAATAGTGACAGCTACTGACCCCAATAATAGTGACAGCTACTGACCCCAATAATAGTGATAGCTACTGACACCAATAATAGTGACAGCTACTGAGCCTAATAATAGTGACAGCTACTGACCCCAATAATAGTGACAGCTACTGCCTCCACTATAGTGACAGTTACTGACCCCAATAATAGTGACAGCTACTGACCCCAATAATAGTGACAGCTACTGACCCCAATAATAGTGACAGCTACTGACCCCAATAATAGTGACAGCTACTGACCCCAATAATAGTGACAGCTACTGACCCCAATAATAGTGACAGCTACTGACCCCAATAATAGTGACAGCTACTGACCCCAATAACAGTGACAGCTACTACCCCCAATAATAGTGACAGCTACTGACCCCAATAACAGTTTACAGACTCGAACAATAACACCTTATTTATGGTGAATGATGAAGGGCATAAAAAAACTTAAAAAAGTAATAAAAATAAAGATAGATTATTGGAGCACTCCACTTATTTTTTTTTATTGCACCCTCCATTTGTACATTGGTGTTTCAGTGGGGTGCTGTGTGCAAAATACTTACCGATCCCCGCATTTTGTATTTTTCGGGTCCAACGCCGCTCACCTGATCTTCCCTCTGACTTGTCTGGAGTCACGGTGCTTTTGAATAAACCGGAATTCAGGCTCTCAATGCATTCCTATGGAAGCCAGCAAGACCAGGACGAGGCCAGAACGAGGCTCCATAGGAATGCATTGACTTCAGGTTTTCTCAACAGCAGTGATTCCAGACCAGGTCAGAATGAAGATCACGTGCGCGGCCCTGGACTCGAAAAACGACAGGATCCAGGGATCGGTAAGTATTTCTACACCCAGCTCCCCACTGACACACCAATGCACAAATGGAGGGTGCAAAAAATAAATAAATAAATAAAGTGGAGTGCTTCTTTAACCCCTTCAGGACTGAGCCTGTTTTGGCCTTCAGGACGAAGCCGATTTTTCAAATCTGACATGTGTCACTTTATGTGGTAATAACTCCGGAATGCTTTTACCTATCCAAGCGATTCTGAGATTGTTTTCTCGTGACATATTGTACTTTATGTTAGTGAAAAAATTTGGTTGATAAATTCAATATTTATTTGTAAAAAACACCAAGATTTGGAGAAAATTTGCAAAAATTAGCATTTTTCTCAATTTAAATGTATCTGCTTGTGAAACAGATAGTAATACCACACAAAATAGTTACTAGTTAACATCACCCATATGTCTACTTTATGTTTGCATCGTTTTTTGAACATTCTTTTATTTTTCTAGGGCGTTACAAGACTTAGAACTTTAGCAGCGATTTCTCATATTTTCAAGAAAATTTCAAAAGGTGATTTTTACAAGGACCAGTTCAGTTCTGAAGTGGCTTTGAGGACCTTATATATTATAAAGTCCCCATAAATCACCCCATTTTGAAAACTGGACCCCTCAAAGTATTCAAAACATCATTCAGAAAGTGTATTAACCCTTTAGGCGTTTCACAGGAATTAAAGCAAAGTAGAGGTGAAAGTTACAAATTTCATTTTTTTTTTACAAAATTCATTTGTAATACATTTTTTTCTATACCACAGGAGGTTTTACCCGAGAAATTTAACTTATTATTTATTGCCCAGTTTCTGCAGTTTTTAGAAATACCCCACATGTGGCCCTAGTGCGGTCATGGACTGAAACACCGGCCTCAGAAGCCAAGGAGCACCTAGTGGATTTTGGGGCCTCCTTTTTTTTAGCATATATTTTAGGTACCATGTCAGGTTTGAAGAGGTCTTGTGGGGCCAAAACAATAAAGACCCCCAAAAGTGACCTCATTTTGGAAACTACACCCCTCAGGGAATTTATCTAGGGGTATAATTAGCATTTTGAACCCACAGTTTTTTTTGCTAAATTTATTTGAATTAGTTTGTGAAGGTGAAAATCTACTTTTTTTCTGAAAAAACGTAGAAATTTGTAATTTTTTCAAGGAATAAAAGAGAAAAAACACCCCAACATATGTAAAGCAATTTCTCCTGATTATAGCAATACCCCATATGTGGTAATAAACTGCTGTTTGGACCCACAGCAGGACTCAGAAGGGAAGGAGCACCATTTGGATTTTGAAATTCTGATTTTGCTGGTATAGTTTTCAGTGCCATGTCGCGTTTGAATTGCATTGGAGGGAACAAAATAGTGGAATCCCCCGGAAAGTGACCCCATTTTGGAAACTACACTCATCAAGGAATTTTTCTAGGGGTAAAGTTAGCATTTTGACCACACGGTTGTTTTGCTGAATTCATTGGAATTATTCTGTAAAGGTAAAAATCGACTTTTTTTCTGAAAAAAGGTAGCCATTTTTAATTTTTACAAGGAATAAAGGCGAAAAAGCACCCAAACATTTGTAAAACCATTTCTCCCGATTACGTAAATACGCCATATGTGGTAATAAAGTGCTGTTTGGACCCACAGCGGGGCTTAGAAGGGAAGGAGCGCTATTTGGCTTTGGGAGCTCAAATTTAGCTGAAATGGTTTTTGGGTGCCATGTCGCATTTGCAAAGCCCCTGAGAGGCCAAAACAGGGGAAACCCACCAAAAGTGGAAATTACACCACTTAAAGAATCTATCTAGGGATATAGTGGGCATTTAGACCCCACAAGTCTTTTGCAGGATTTATTAGAATTGGGCCATGAAAATGAATATCAACATTTCTTCCACTAAAATGTTGCATTTTTTTCAATTTTACAAAGTATAAAGGGGGTAAAAGCTGCCCAACATTTGTAAAGCAATTTCTCCCGAGTACGGCAATACCCCACGTGTGGTCATAAATGGTTTTTCATTAGAAAGTAATTAACCCTTTCTGGACTGATCCATTTTTTTCTTTTCCTTTTTAGTTTTTTCCTCCCCGCGTTCCAAGAGCCACAACTTTTTTATTTTTCAGTCAATAGAGCGGTATGAGGGCTTATTTATTGAGGGACGAGCGGTCGTTTTTATTGGTACCATTTTTTGGTACATACAACTGTTTGAGCACTTTTTATTACATTTTTAGCTAGAGCGAAGGTGACCAAAAAAACAGCGATTTTGCCGTTTTAAATTCTTTATTTTTCACGTGAGACGCTCGATACATCACCCCCCACACTAAGACATGCTATGTTGTGGTGCGCGAAGGGGTTAATGCGCAGCGCATGGTGCGGAGTGAAAATTACAATTTTCCACTCATATGCCACTTTAGTGCACTATATGTTATGCCCAGTTTGTGCCACTGAAGACAAATACCTCATAAAATATTAACCGGGTTCTCCCGGGTATGGCGATGCCATATCTGTGGACGTAAACTGGTGTTTGGGCACGCTGCAGGGCTCAGAAGGGAGGGAGCGTCATTTGGCTTTTGGGGCGCAGATGTAGCTTGGTAGTAGTTCTGTTTGGGGTTTTACTGGTGTTTCAGTTTGTAATGTGGGGGCATATGTAATCTGTGCGGGGTACATCAGGGTACATGTTATCTGTGCGGAGTACATCAGGGTACATGTTATCTGTGCGGAGTACATCAGGGTATATGTTATCTGTGCGGGGTACATCAGGGTATAATAAGAGGGTATAATAATGCAGTAAATAAATAATAATCCGCAGATATGTGACCGGTGTCGCACTGGTAAATGGCGCCCAATCTTATCTGCTTTTGGAACACTCCGCACATTTTGCATCGCCATATTCTGAGAGCCAGAACGGTTTTATTTTTTCTCCACCGGAGCTGTGTGAGGGTTTATTCGTTGCGGGACAATCTGTAGTTTTCATTGGTACCATTTTGGGGTACCAGAAATTTTTTTGATCACGTTTTATTCCATTTTTTTGGCAAGCAAGGTGACCAAAAACCATCAATTCTGACAATGTTTTTTATTCGTTTTTTTTATGGCCTTCACCCTGGGCTATAAATGACCATTATACTTTATTCTGCGGGTCGATACGATTACGGCGATACCAGATGTATATAATTTTGTTATGTTTTGCAGCGTTTGTGCAATAAAATCACTTATTTATAAAATAAATAATTTTTTGTGTCACCATATTCTGAGAGCCATAACGTTTTTATTTTTCAGTCAAAAAAGCGATGTAAGGGCTTGTTTTTTGCGGGACGGGATGTAGTTTGTATTGGTACCATTTTGGCGTACGTGCGACTTTTTGATCACTTTTTATTGTATATTTTGGGAGGGTTGGTAACCAAAAAATTGTGATTCGGGCACTGTTTTTTGTTTATTTTTTTTGCGGTGTTCACCGTGCGGGAAAAATAATATTACAGTTTTATAGTTGGGGTCGTTACGAACGCGGCGATACCAAATATGTGTACTTTTTTTAACGTGTTAATTTTTTTCCTATAATAAAAGACTTATTATAGGAAAAAAAGCATTCTTTGTTTATGTCACTTATAACTTTTATTTTTACACTTTTTAAAAACATTTTTATTATCTTTTTTTTACTTTTTTTACTTGTCCCACTAGGGGACACTTAGACTGGCAGCTCTGATCGCTGCTGGAACACATTACACTACACACGTAGTGTAATGTGTTCTAACTGTCATTGTGACGTAACAGTCACACTGACAGGAAGCAGAGGAGGAACGGCCGGAGGCTGATCCTCCGAGGCTTCCGTACATGGCAACCCGGAGGTCATTGTCTGGCCTCTGGTTGCCATGATAAGGATCGCCAGCCCCCGCAAATACATGTGGGGGGCTGCCGATCCGCTGTAAACCTCTTCGATGTGGTGATCGCAATCGACCACCGCATCGAAGGGGTTAATTGCCGATTTCAGCGGCGACAGGCCGCTGATCGGCAACGGGGAGAGCAGGGCTGACACCCTGCACAGTTAACCGCCGCTGCGGTGTAGCGCCGCGCGGCGGTTAACTGTTAAAGCGCGGACGTAACTGTACGCCAAGGTGCGCAAAGTTACTGCTCACCTGGACGTACAGTTACGTCCAGGTGCGGGAAGGGGTTAAAAGCTCATGGTCACAATGAAGGGAGACAAAAGCGAAAAAAAATAATTGCAGCTGAAAGGACAAAATTAGTTGCAACATCAAGGTGTTAATAATTATAGTACATGCAGATCACTGTATAGAGCTTTTCAGCTCCCCAGGGGCATACGGTTGGGAGCTTTGACTGGCGGGGTCACTTTAAGAATAAATAAATGGGGGGTGGCATCACTTCATCATGATCTACAGAGATTGGCCAGTGATCACATGGTAGGGGGCTATAGAGCTCCCTATAAGATAGTAATGCCCTTCGTCCTCCTCTTTGGCCCCTGCAGCTTGGCGTCTTTCCCCCACTCCCTCTCTTGATTTGACTCCTTAATGACACGTTTTTTTTTCATTTTCGTTTATCACTCCCCTTCCTCGCTTTCGTTTTTACAGCGTCTATCGTCCGGTAATAACTACATGTTCACTTTATTCTACGGATGAACATGATAACGGCGATACCGAATTTATCATTTTTTCATGTTTTACCACTTTGTAAAACTATTTGTTAAAAAAATTAGTTTTGCGTCGCCAAAATCTGAGAGCCATAACTTTTTTATGTTTCTGTAGATTGAGCGATGTGAGGGCTTATTTTTTGCGAGGCGAGCTTTTATTGTTACCATTTTGGAGTACATGCGACTTTTTGGTCAGTTTTTATTCTATTTTTTGGGGAGCTAACGTGACCAAAAAACAGCAATTTGGGTGCTTTAAACATTTTTTTTTTTTTTTTACTGTGTTCAGTGGGTTAGATAACATCAGATTGTAATAGTTCGGACTTTTGCAAATGTGGCGATATCAGTTATGCTAATTTATATTTTGTTTAACATTACTTTAGGGAAAAAATGGGAAGAGGGAATTTAACTTTTTTTAAATTCTGTTTAGTAGTCCCCCTAGTGGACTTGAACCAGCGATCATTGGATCGCTCACACGATCTACTGCAATAGTAAAGATTGCAGTATATTGTGATTCTTACAGCCACCTATAAAGCCCTGCCGGAGAACAAAGATGGCAGACCCTTCATTAGGCCCCCAAGCTGCCATTATAACCATCCCGCGATAGCATCGTGTGGGGACAATGGCACGTCGGAGGGGGTCGCCCCTCTCATTCTAATGTGTTAGATGCTGTGGTCGTGATTGACTGTGGCCTCTAAGTGGTTAAATTGGCATAATCAAAGTGATATTTGATTCTGTCCATTGCAGTGTGGTGTTGGCTATATTACACAGCCATTATCCGCTAAGTATGGAGCGACCCCAGCCCGTGATCCCGCTCCATACTTCCCCTTAACGACTGCCATGTACATGTATGTGGCATGTTGTTAAGGAAATAAATGTTATTTTGTTGATTGTTTCAGTGAATTTTTTTGTTCATCCTGTTTTGATTATTTTGATTATTTTATTCTGTTGTAGATATCACAGCGGGCGGTTCTAGGAGGATCTTGTCTAGATGACGGTGAAACACATAGGTAGAGCGCCAGGGACTGCAGGGAAGTGCAACCCGGTCTTTCTTTCCGTGAATTGACACAGAGTGTGATTTGCTAATTTATTGGCGACTTTTCACTATTATGGAGTTCAACGGATCGGGATTCTTCTCCATCTTCTTGGCCTTTTGGTGTGCGGCCTGGCTCTCTGCTAGCTACACACTGACTGTTATCAACAACCATACCTGCACCGCTGATCCGGGAACCTGCGCCGATGAACATCTGCTTCAGCTGGTATCAGGTGAGGAAGCAGGGTCAGCGGCTATTGTGTCAGGAGATGCTGAGGGAGGGAGGCCCGGGCAGAGGAGACGCCGCAGGGGCACAGCAGTGAGGGCATTGCATGGCTGAACCCCCTATCAGAGGACAAGAGCTGGAGAAGAAGTCGTCCGGTCTCAGCCAGGGCTGCGGTCTCCTGCACAACTGTGTCATTATTGAATGTACCGTCCAGTTCTGGCCCGCAACTGGAGGGTCCGAGCAGGGATGTGGCACATGCTGTTGGTGCCAAGGGGGATCGATGTGATGTTAATCACGCTTCTGCCTTGTCCCTTTTTTCCCTTTCAGGTTTAGCAAAGGAATCGTCAAGGAGAGGGAGGAAACACAGATCTGGCGGTGGGCGCAGGCACGGTCGGCGGAGATCGCCCTCGTCATCTTCTGAGCGACAACCCTCCTCTTCTTCTTATCAATATCTACATCATCTTCCCCACCGAGGACGCAGAGCCGTGCTGATGTCACAGAGAAATGACGAGGGGTTATAAATATTCCCCTGACAGCTGCCCGGTCTTTCTTTCCATGAATTGACACAGTGCGATTTGCTAATTTATTGGCGACTTCTCACTTTATGGAGACCAATGGATTGGGATTCTTCTCCATCTTCTTGGCCTTTTGGTGTGTGGCCTGGCTCTCTGCCAGCTACACCCTGACCTCACATCAACAACCATGCCCCCCCCCACTGATGTACATCATCCCCTCAGTCCTATAGATTATCTGACTGCTGATTATTAAGATGAAACAATTCTGACAATTTTTCCATATTATTTAACATTGAGCGTTTTCTTTTTTGTTTTGCAGTGAAATGGGAAATTTCTTTGCAGAAAATATCCTGTTTAGAATGGGATTCATAGGAATGGCCATTGCCTGTAAGTAACAATCACGGAAGTGATTATAATATTCTCTTCATGCAGCAGTAATCAGATTTTTCTAAAAAATAAATAAAGATTTGTTCATTTCAACTGATAATAATTGTCCGGATCAGACGATGCAGATAAATGTTCTTGTCCATTATTGTAGGTTTCTTTTTGGGTTTAGCGCTTGGTCCGCGCGTCATAGATGTTATTAGGTTGTTTTACACGTTTTGCACGGTACAGGATTTATTTGGCTTATTTTCTCTTTTTCAGCTCTGGGCCTGACGTTTCTACATTATAAGTTCATTATGTTCCATGCTGAAGTCTTTCGGGATCGTCAGACCTTGGTTTAAAAGATCCTCATGGCAATTGGATGGTCATCATGCGTCGGGACAGCCGTGATGGCTACATTTTCGGTAAGTTAATAAATGTTTTACATTGATGGGGTTGTCCCATCTTCACTAAATAGGGACCCGCTGGCAATCAGCTGAACCCCTGGTGATCATGATCAGTGGTTATCACCGGGTGGCCACATCATAAAGTGGTATTACATGGCTTATTCCAATGAATGGACGACCATGTAATAGATGTGTCTAATAGAAAGGAGTCACAAGCAAGAGACCAACCTCTATATCCATAATGTCTCTGTGGTTATTATATCAGAACACAATATTTAGGATTTATTGGGAAGTTCTGAGGGTAAATTAGTGATTAGTTCCATAAGATTTGCTGTAACCTCTGTCTTCTTGGTTTCTAGACCTACCGTTATCCAATGACTCACCGGATTTGCGCTTTCGTTGCATTCGGGTTTGGCAGCCTTTACAACCTTTGGCAGTCCATACTCCTCTACAAAGTGCCCGAAAGCCGAAGAGTCATCAGCCATTTCAGACTGGCGTCCTGCATAATGGCCATGACCTTAGTGGTTTTCTGTATCCTTTCTTAAATAATATTTGAATGGAATCCAACCGTACTTGTCTTTAGGTTCACATGTAGGGAACATCAGATCCTGAGGTGATCATTTCCCTTTATTTTCTGATCTCCGCCGTCAGATGGCGACATGCTGGTGTAACACAGTGCCATCTGGTAACATTGTTCAGCTTCTTGCAGGAAGATACTGAATAGAAAGCAGCGGTACTGTCCTTGCTATACTGTATATTTATTATATTAACATTTATCTTACATAAAAGTGTAGTAAATTGTATAGGACACTTACTAAACATAATAAACGTTATTTTCCTATATAATAACCCACCAGTCATTGGAAGTAGGGTATCCGTATACACCTACCTGTGCGCTGGAGATCAATGTGTAAAGGTATGTACAGTATATCTCATACATAAGTTATTGACATGCTGAGCCGCTGGTACAAACCAGTGAATGTAAAATTCCTTTAATCCGGCACTAATGAGATTATCAATAATTCTGGATTATTGTATAGATTTTATTTGCACCCCTAGAAGCCGTTCTATAGGAAAACAAATGGATGTGGTGTCACATGACAATGGGTCAGGTCCGTTTTGGCATCGCCGTCAGTCACATGACTCCATGCAATAAACATGAATGCAGCAAAACCTCGGCCCGGGTGGAAAGTTCTTGTTTTGTGCAACTTTTAATGTATTCATTTTGATATTTTTTCACAGATCATTGAAATGACAGCAAAGATCATAGAGTGGTCGACGTTGGTCCTCATGCTGGTGAATGTATTGAGCTACTATCAGAATATGCAGGTCAGTAGACGTCACCTCATTATCACCTCGTATACCGGACCTCGTAATAACATTATTATTCATCTCTACAATCATGGGGTTTATAATGTGGATATGTGTTTCTTTTCTTAGAGTTTATCTATAACAATTACCCAAAAAAGCTTCACCATCTCCAAGAGGGAGAAGAACCAGGACTCTGGAGTATAAAGAGGATCATCGTGGACGGTGACGTGAGACGCTTTCATCAGACCACACAGATGCCTGTCTGTTTTAAAGAAACACTATGGGCCGGTCACTAACGGGTTAAAAGGGGATCCCGCCCCATAAATGTGAGGAAATAACCAGTCCACTACCCACCCTCTGCCCCCTTGGACCTTGCCCAGACAATGATGACTACTACCACTGGGTTCAGCTGTTATGGTCACTACTGTCTCCATGATCATCTAATAATGTTTTAGAAATATTAGAAGATTTGTCCATATAGTTACAGGTTTACTTTCTCTTATTTCCAGTTTTATACAATGATGTGGAATGGCGCGCCACAGCCAAGCAGTTATCACATCCCAAACTGCAGAAGATCTGGAGATGGCGACCAAGTGCCAAGATATCCACCATCTCCGACCTATCTCCCATATATCATCTTACATCAGGGAGGACGAACTACAAGAACCGTTTATAAACAGTGGACACTAGAGGTGGAATGGCACGTCACAGCCGAGCAGTAACTTCTCTGGGAACATCCTAAACTGATGAACTCCAGAGATGGCGACCAAGTGCCAAGACGTCCATCAGCTCCAACCTTTCTCAAAAAAAAAATCTTACAAATGGGGAGAAAGAACTACAAGAACCGTTTATGACCAGCGGACTCTACAGCGAGGTGGAATGGCACGTCACAGCCGAGCAGGAACATCTCAAACTGCAGAGGCTCCAGAAATACAACCAAGTGCCGAGACATCCACCACCTCCAACCTTCCTCCCAAATATCATCTTACCACAAGGAGAAAGAAGCAGCGGACTGTTTACTATCCTCATGGTCCTTGTTTGTTGGCTTATAAAACGGTTTAGTAAAGTCATTTTCTACCACCTGAAACCTGTTTTTGTCTTCATTACTGTCAATAATAATAATCCTGAGTCTTCCATAGATCTGTCCTCATGAACCTGGAGGAATAAGAACGTCTCAATGTTATTGTAGCAAAATTCTGATTTATGAAAAAAATAAATATATCTTTTTTACACTATAAGGCTATGTTCACACGGAGTATTTTGCAGGAGGAATATCTGCCTCAAAATTCAGTTTGGAAGTTTGAGACAGATTTTCCTCTCCCTGCACGCCGATTTCCGCGGAGTTTCTCGCGGCGTTTTTCACCCGCGGCCATTGAGCGCCGCGGGCATAAAACACAGCGGAATACGCTTTCTCTGCCTCCCATTGAAGTCAATGGGAGGTCAGAGGCGGAAGCGCCCGAAGATAGGGCATGTCGCTTCTTTTTCCCGCGAGGCAGTTTTACTGCTCGCGGGAAAAAGACGCCGACGCCTCCCACTGTCGGGCATAAACGTGCGCAGGGGTCTGGAGGAGTAGGGGGGTCCAAGCTGAATTCTTGCACCAGGGAACATGAGCCTTAGCTACGCCCCTGGGTGAGGTTATTAATGGGTGAGGGTCCTGAAGGGCATCCAGTGCACACTGACTGTTAGGGGAGAAAGGTTTAAATGCGGTTTTAATTTATGGGCAGGTTGTGAAGGGGTTAATAAAGTTTTCTCCTCTTCCATTATCTCTAATTAGCATATGGGTGCAACATATAAAGAAGCTTACCCTTCTATGCTGACTGAGGGTACTGGCCACACTCATGGGCCAATAGAGAGAGGTTTTGTACTGGACTTTGCCCACAAGCAAAGGGCTTAAATTGTCTTCTTTATAGTGCGCCTTCCTCTTTCCACTGGGATCCTGGAGGCGAGTTTTGAGGTACCGCTGCCCTGTCCAGAACAGAGTGCCATGGCTGCTGCTGATGGTGATTTAATGATAGCCTTTAGGGCTCGTATCCTAACAGAAGGGGAAGGTTGGCTCAGCCACTTCCTTGATCAGACGGCTTCCCCACCCACTTCTATTGATTTTCCACACACTTTCTATTACCGCTGCGGTGATGCAGCAGAATGCTCAGGCACCGGTTATACCGATGACGACTCCGGTGGTCCCCTTACCATCCCCATCCACTTCAACTGGTACTGGTGAGTTCCCATACACTGGGGCCTGGGGTGCGTGGGGTTAATGACTCTGAGGTATTATCCACCTTAAAAGCTGTCTTAGGGGCCGTTCACATATGTCCGGTGTCAGCTTCAGTTTACCACCCGGTGTGTTGAAGAAAAGCAGGAGGCAAACTGATGCTAGAACGGATGCCATAGCTTTCTATGGGATCTGTTCTGGCACAGGGCATATCAGTTTTGGCGCCGTACGGTGCCGGACCTCCCTGGGAGCTGGATCCCATGGAGGTCCGGCGCCGTATCCTATCTATTTTAATTGTGGTCGGATGAACGCCAGGTGCTGCCGTATCCACCTTTCGGCAGCACCCGGCGGGAAGGTGGTCGTGAGCTAGGAGCGGAATCCTCTGTCATAGTATTGCTGGGGATTCCGCTCCAGGTGGAAAGCCTGACGACTACCCTCCCCCCGTCCCGGATTCAACGGGACAGTTCCGGATTCCGGGCGGTGTGCCCGCTGCTCTGTGCGCCTGGGGGTATGTCTAGCTGTCAACTGTGATCAGGTCCCTGCTTGAGAATTAGTTCAGAGTGGAGGAGCAGAGGGAGCTCCTCCGCTCGCCGAGAATTCCCCTGGGCACAGCGCTACTTTAACTCTTTCATGCCAACAATCTGTATAGCCACGTCCTTTTCGTACATACCCTGTGCAGCCAGGGCGTGAATATACAGATCACTGTTCCAGCCGGCATAGCGCTGTGAAAAGCGCTCGGACGCCGGCTGTGTCAGTGTCTGCGGCTCCGTGCAGCGCCGACGTGAATTTACAGTGGGTGTTAAAAGCGCGATCCGTGTGTCTCAGAGTAGTGCTGACACCCGGATTGCGCTGTTATCCCCTGCCTCTGGTCCCGGAGACATGACCGGAACCTGATTGGTTCAGGTCCCGATCATGTGATCGCAGGGAAAGTTTGTTGTAGCAACAAACTGGAAAGTTTGTTGCTACAACAAACTTTCCCGAGGACCGATTGCGGGTGCTGCCGTCAGTTGCATGGCAAAACCGGAGGCCATACAACAGTCTGCCATTCTACGGACCTGCTGATCCTCATAGGCTTCCTGTCAGTGTGACTGTCAGCGTCACACTGACAGTTTATAATACGTTACACTACCTATGTAGTGTAATGTATTATAGCAGCCATCAGTGCTGCAGGTCTTCAAGTAAAAAAAAAAAAAGTAATAAAAATGTTTTATACAAGTGTAAAAACAAGTTATAAGCTACAAAAAAAGCTTTTTTTCCTATAATAAGTCTCTTATTATAGGAAAAAAAATAAACCGTTAAAACAGTACACATATTTGGTATCACCGCATTCGTAACGCCCCCAACTATAAAACAATGATATTATTTTTCCCGCACGGTGAACACCGCAAAAAATAATTAAAAAACAATACTAGCATCACTTTTTTTTTGTCAATCACCCCTCCCAAAATATAGAATAAAAAGTGATCAAAAATTCGCATGCAGCCCAAAATAATACCAATAAAAACTACAACCCGTCCCGCAAAAAACAAGCCCTTACACAGCTTTTTTGGACTGAAAAATAAAACAATTACGGCTCTCAGAATATGGTGCCACAAAAAATATATAATTTTATAGAAAAGTGATTTTATTGCGCAAACGCCACAAAACGTGAAAAAACTATATCGCCGTAATCGTACCGACATGCAGAATAAAGTAAAATGTCATTTATAGCGCACAGTGATTACTGTAAAAAAAAGGACAAAAACATTGTCAAAATGTATGTTTTTTTTTGTCACTTTGCTTGCCAAAAAAATCAAATAAAAAGTGATCAAAAAATCACATGTACCCTAAAATGGTACCAATGAAAACTACAGATTGTAACGTAACAAATAAGCCCTCACACGGCTCCGGTGGAAAAAAAACAAAACAAGTTCTGGCGCTCAGAATATAGCGACAGAAATTGTGCAGAGTGTCCAAAAGCGGATAAGATTGGGCACCATTTATCAGTGCGACACCGGCCACAAATCTATGAGTTTTTTATTTACCCCCTTATTATGCCCTGATGTACTCTGCCCAGCTTACATATACCCCCACATTATAAACTGAAATACCAGCAAAACCCCAAACAGAACTATTACCAAGCAAAATCTGCGCTCCAAAAGCCAAATCCCTTTCTGAGCTCTGCCATGGGTCCAAACAGCAGTGTATTACCACATATGGGGTATTGCCGTAATCGGGAGAAATAGCTTGACAAGTTTTGGGGTGCTTTTTATTCTTTATTCCTTGTAAAAATTACATTATATTTTTTCAGAAAAAAAGTAGATTTTAATTTTCACAGACATATTCCAATAAATATAGCAAAAGACCTGTCTGGTCAAGATGCTAACTATACCCCTAGATAAATTCCTTGAGGTGTGTAGTTTCCCAAACCACTTTTGTGGAGATTCCACTGTTTTGGCACCACAAGACCTCTTCAAACCTGACATGGTGCCTAAAATATATTCTAAAAAAAGGAGGCCCCAAAATCCACTGGGTGCTCCTTTGCTTCTGAGGCCGGTGCTTCAGTCCATTATCATACTAGAGCCACATGTGGGATATTTCTAAAAACTGCAGAATCTGGGCAATAAATATTGAGTTGCATTTCTCGGGTAAAACCTTCTGTGTTACAGAAAAAAAGGTATTACACATTAATTTCGCCAAAAAAAATTAAATTTGTAAATTTCACCTCTACTTTGCTTTAATTCCTGTGAAACGCCTAAAGGGTTAATAAACTTTCTGAATGCTGTTTTGAATACTTTGAGGGGTGCAGTTTTTAAAATGTGGTGATTTATGGGGTCTATCTAGTACATAAGGCCCTCAAAGCCACTTCAGAACTGAACTGGTCCTTGACAAAATATTCTTTTGAAATTTTCTTGAAAATGTAAGAAATTGCTGCTAAAGTTCTAAGCCTTGTAACGTCCTAGAAAAATAAAATAATGTTCAAAAAACAATGCAAATATAAAGTAGACATATGGGGGATGTCAATTACCAACAATTTTATGTGATATTACTATCTATTTTACAATGGAGATTACATTTAAAATTAGAAAAATTATAATTTTTGCAAATTTTCTATACATTTTGGCGTTTTTCACAAATAAGCTACGAATTTATTGACCAAATTTTTCCACTAACATAAAGTACAATATATCACGAGAAAACAATCTCTGAATCGCTTGGATAGGCAAAAGCATTCCAGAGTTATTACCACATAAAATGACACATGTCAGATTTGAAAAAATGGGGCTGGTCATTGAGGCATCGAGGACCCTTGGTCCTGAAAGGGTTAAGTGCTGTGCTCGGGGGAGCCCTTGACATCATTGTCCATATATGGACAGTGATGTCAGTGGCTACTGATTGAGCGGAATCCCCGTTGCCGATGATCTGGTCGGGGATTCCGCTCCTAGGGGAAACCCCTGAGGTTACTGTCTATATATGGACATTGATGTAAGGGGCTCCTCCTGGAGTGGAATCCCCGGCCAGAGTCGGCAATGGGGATTCCGCTCAAGGAGTAGCCGTCAGCGATGCTTTGGCCGGGGATTCCATTTAGGGAGTAACTCCTGACATCACTGTCCATATATGGACAGTGGCGTCAGGGGGTCCTCCGAGAGGGAATCCCCGGCCACAGCGTTGGCGATGCTCTGGCCGGGGATTCCTCTGCTGGAGGGAGCTTCAGTGGTGCTATCTACAGGGGAAGGGGGATAGCACTATATACAGTGGGGGTGGCGCTATCTACAGGGGGACGCTATGTTGCACAATCTACATGGGGCGCTATGTGGCACAATCTACATGGGGCGCTGTGTGGCGCCATCTACAGGGGGCTGTGTGACATCATATACAGGGGGTACTGTGGCATTGTATATAATGACACAGTACCCCCTGTATATATTGGCGCAGTACCCCCTGTATATAGAGGGCATTGCGGCATTATCTACAGGTGCATGTGTGGCACTATATACAGGGGCATGTGGGGCACTATAGAAAGGGGGGTGTGGCACTATATTAAGAAGTCACTGTGGCATTATCTACAGGGGTGTGTGGCACTATATACAGAGGGCACTGTGGGTATCTGTAAAGGTGCCAAAAACAATCTACTCCTTGAAGATATAGTGAGTGTTTGGCGTCTTTTCAGGCTCCCATGGCTGCTTCGTAGACCTGATCTGAGGTCAGTGGACGGCAGCTGCCTTCTGGGCTCTCTTTTGGCGCCGGCCTTAGCGCTGCACTGAATATGACACACGTGATATTACAATGTGTGTGTCAGACTTCAGTGTAGCGCCAAGGCCGGAGCAGAGAAGGAGAGCCCTGACATGGAACACAAGAAGTATCTAATCTATCATGTATCTAATCTATCACAAACTATGGCACATTTTCAGACCCTGGACCACCTTTTTGGTGAACCATTGTGGTAAAAACGGATGTTAAATACTGATGGTAAGAAACTGATGACAACTGACGCTTTTGTAGTAAAAATTGTGAAAAAGCCTGATGGCGACTCATACGTTTTTGCATCAGTTGTAATCACTTGAGAGACAAAAAAAAACTGATGCTGATGCAACTGATACATGTGAACGCAGCCTTAGAGAAGCTCTCCACCCCTAACGCAGTCTCTGCTAGTAAAGCGGCTCTGCCGGTAATGGCAGGGTACATATGCTGGAATATTACAACATCTGCAGCTGAATGCTGGAGGAACTATCTCTCACTGACAGTAGATGGCGCTGTGGTAACTATTAGTTGTTATCCCTGTGCAGCTCCTCTGGTGATGATGTGTTATCTCTGGTATTCTCCATCTTGATGTTGTTACTGATGTCGGTTGCTGTCTGTCCCAGTCTTATTCTCCCACAATGTCTGACTGCTGCTGAAAGCTGCAAATACTGCAACAGGTTCTGGGCCCAGACGAGGAGCAGAACAGCTCAGTGACCCGACTGATAGCAGGAATCACCCCGAGGTCTCACCTCCTGAATACAGGAGACATATAAGGAAGATGGCGGCAGCTCAGAGCTGACACTGACAGCCGCCAAACTGAGCCCTGACAATCACCAGCAATGGAAGGTTAAAGTGGAAATGTCACTATCCAGAGAGGACGTGTGGGGGCCATTACTGCAGGGACCAGAGAGCAATTATCAGGACTGGGACCAGATAAATAGACAGGGACCACCATAAAGTTATTATACTGTATACCCCTAGATTGCCCACTGCCCGAGATCCTGGTTAGGTAGCAATGACACCTCTCATTTAGAATTTGGTAGGTAGGTAGGGTATCCCCACTTTTAAATACAGCAGGGTCACTGGTGGACGCTCCGCTCCTATTGTTCAGTTGAAATATAAAAAAAAACAACTACGGTCATCAGACCTGTCATCACCTGTCATCAGACCCGTCATCGCCTGTCATTGCCTGTCATCAGATCTCTCATCGGCTGTCATCATCTGTCATCAGACCTGTCATCGCCTGTCATCAGACCTGTCATCAGACCTGTCATCGCCTGTCATAAGACCTGTCCATCGCCTGTCATCTGACCTGTCATCAGACCTGTCATCAGACCTGTCATCGCCTGTCATCAGACCTGTCATCAGACCTGTCATCGCCTGTCATCAGACCTGTCATCATCTGTCATCAAACCAGTCATCGCCTGTCATCAAACCCGTCATCAGACCTATCAGACCTGTCATCGCCTGTTATCTGACCTGTCATCAGACTTGTCATCGCCTGTCATCTGACCTGTCATCAGACCTGTCATCGCCTGTCATCTGACCTGTCATCGCCTGTCATCAGACCTGTCATCGCCTGTCATCAGACCTGTCATCAGACCTGTCATCGCCTGTCAGAAACTGACTCTGAACCCCCCGTCAGCGCGGATGAGTCGCAGGTCCTGCTATGCCCGGATTATCACGGGTAGCTGCAGATAATTATAGCCCCAAGTGCCTGATTTTACAGCCTCCTCAGGTATCAATTTGATGCCACAGGTTCGAGGCCATTGATTCGAGCAACGTATCCACATCAGACATGACAGCGCTGCAAAAGCTGCACGACAGCTCCAGTCTGAACAGCAGCTTATTTCTGCTGAGGAAACGGTATAAAATGAGACACAACATAGAGAAAGATATAAATGCAGCGCTGGAGGCGGCACAACATGAAAAGAACGTTACATTATAGGTATCGCCGCGTTCACAACGGCCTGAACTATGAAAATATCGCATTATTTACCGCACGGTGAACACCGTAAAAAAATAAATAAAAAACAATGACAGCATTTTTTTTTTTTGTCGTCTTGTCTCAAAAAAAATGTAATAAAAAGTGATGAATAAGTCGCGAGTAACGCAGAATTGCACCAATAGAAACGACAGTTCATCACGCATAAAACAAGTCCTCCCGCAGCGATATCAACCGGAAAATAAAAAAGTTACGGCTGTCAGAAAATGGCGACACCAAAACAGGATTTTTATTGTGGGAAAATAGTGAAACGTAAAAAAACGATATAAATTTGGTGTCGCTGTAATCGTATCGCCCCGCAGAATAAAGGTCACATGTTGTTTATACCGCACGGTGAACGCTGTAAAAAAGAAGAAACAAAACCGCGCTAGAATTGCTGTTTTTTGGTTTCCTCATCTCCCAAAAAATATAATAAATAGCGATAAAAAAAATTGTATTTACCCCAAAATGGAACCAATAAAAATGACAGCTCGTTCCCCAACAACCGATCCCTCGCACAGCGCCGTCACCGGAAAATAACACCTTATGACTCTCAGAACGCAATCACGCTGAATGACGGCCCAGACTCATATTTTAGGTCCAGTCGTTTTTCACTAATTACCCCACATCATCATTTACTGGACCCCACAGGTGACCCCGTAGATGCAGCGGAGATGAGGAAACTTTAGGGCCTTGTGCGGCTTATAGGACTAATGAAGAAGTCACATATAAGGCGATACTGGAGCGCAGATATTCTGTATAATCCCCAATAATCCCGGCCTGTGCATGAAGCGACCCCACCAATCCATGGATATTCACCCCATTATTACATCATCCTATTATACCCTGATGTACTCCACCCAGCTTACATATACCCTGATGTACTCCGCCCAGAATACATATACCCTGAAGTACTCCACCCAGCTTACATATACCCTGATGTACTCCACCCAGCTTACATATACCCTGATGTACTCCACCCAGCTTACATATACCCTTATGTACTCCACCCAGCTTACATATACCCTGATGTACTCCTCACAGTTTACATATACCCTGATGTACTCCGCCCAGTTTACATATACCCTGATGTACTCCACCCAGCTTACATATACCCTGATGTACTCCACCCAGCTTACATATACCCTGATGTACTGCCCAGCTTACATATACCCTGATGTACTGCCCAGCTTACATATACCCTGATGTACTGCCCAGTTTACATATACCCTGATGTACTCCGCCCAGATTACATATACCCTGATGTACTCCGCCCAGCTTACATATACCCTGATGTACTCCGCACAGCTTACATATACCCTGATGTACCCCGCACAGCTTACATATACCCTGATGTACTCCTCACAGCTTACATATACCCTGATGTACTCCGCCCAGATTACATATACCCTGATGTACTCCGCACAGCTTACATATACCCTGATGTACTCCGCCCAGCTTACATATACCCTGATGTACTCCGCACAGCTTACATATACCCTGATGTACCCCGCACAGCTTACATATACCCTGATGTACTCCTCACAGCTTACATATACCCTGATGTACTGCTCACAGTTTACATATATCCTGATGTACTCCGCCCAGATTACATATACCCTGATGTACTCCGCACAGCTTACATATACCCTGATGTACTCCTCACAGCTTACATATACCCTGATGTACTCCGCACAGCTTACATATACCCTGATGTACTCCGCCCAGCTTACATATACCCTGATGTACTCCACACAGTTTACATATACCCTGATGTACTCCTCACAGCTTACATATACCCTGATGTACTCCGCACAGCTTACATATACCCTGATGTACTCCGCCCAGCTTACATATACCCTGATGTACTCCACACAGTTTACATTTACCCTGATGTACTCCGCACAGCTTACATATACCCTGATGTACTCCGCACAGCTTACATATACCCTGATGTACTCCACCCAGTTTACATATACCCTGATGTACTCCTCACAGCTTATTTATACCCTGATGTACTCCGCCCAGGTTACATATACCCTGATGTACTCCTCACAGCTTACATATACCCTGATGTACTCCGCCCAGCTTACATATACCCTGATGTACTCCACCCAGTTTACATATACCCTGATGTACTCCGCACAGCTTACATATACCCTGATGTACTCCGCACAGCTTACATATACCCTGATGTACTCCGCACAGTTTACATATACCCTGATGTACTCCGCACAGTTTACATGTACCCTGATGTACTCCGCACAGTTTACATATACCCTGATGTATTCCGCCCAGTTTACATATACCCTGATGTACTCCGCCCAGTTTACATATACCCTGATGTACTCCGCCCAGCTTACATATACCCTGATGTACTCCGCACTGTTTACATATACCCTGATGTACTCCGCACAGTTTTACATATACCCTGATGTACTCCGCACAGTTTACATATACCCTGATGTACTCCGCACAGTTTACATATACCCTGATGTACTCCGCACAGTTTACATATACCCTGATGTACTCCGCCCAGCTTACATATACCCTGATGTACTCCGCACAGCTTACATATACCCTGATGTACTCCGCACAGCTTACATATACCCTGATGTACTCCGCACAGCTTACATATACCCTGATGTACTCCGCACAGTTTACATATACCCTGATGTACTCCGCCCAGTTTACATATACCCTGATGTACTCCGCACAGCTTACATATACCCTGATGTACTTTGCCCAGCTTACATATACCCTGATGTACTCCGCACAGTTTACATATACCCTGATGTACTCCACCCAGCTTACATATACCCTGATGTACTCCGCACAGTTTACATATACCCTGATGTACTCCGCCCAGCTTACATATACCCTGATGTATTCCGCACAGCTTACATTTACCCTGATTTACTCCGCACAGCTTACATATACCCTGATGTTCTCCGCCCAGCTTACATATGTCAATACCTATACCAGACTGTGAAGACTACTAGTAAATCCAAAAAATGAGCGACACATAGCACAAATTATGTACCATGACAGTATAAAACAAACTTTATTGAAATGCAAATAACACATTGGCCATGAAGAGATAAAAACAGTATTGCACACAATTTAAAAAGGAGAGTGTGGAGGAACTGCGTAAATAATCCTAGTTATAAACTAACACAATATAAACATCCTGTGATGTGGTAAAGTGCAGAGGTCTACATCCAAAGAGGATGTGTAATGAGTCAATTTGTTAAACTGCTGAAGAGGCTATAGATATACTATGCACCTAACCAAAGAGCACAACATTGTGCATACGTGTGAAAATACACGGCTACGACTGCACAGTTGCACCCAAAAATTGCCCTACTTCATAAATTAAGAAGACTGCACAAACCCGTGGATTGCATGATGGATCTCACACAAGATAACTCCACACTGACCGCCCCCGACGCGCGTTTCGCCGTCAGCTTTCTCAAGGGGTATTGACTGCTGGGATAATGGTCACTTTAAGTATGAGATACAAAGGGAGGGGATTATGTCAATGTCCAATAGACACAAAGTGTGCACAGCATATGGGCATTATAATCACAGGCAAGGTTACACCTACCATGCTGCAGAGATCAGAGATGTGGACAGATGAAAGGAGCTGCACTCGTGTTTGCGGACGCCATTATGCCTCCGTTGCGCATGCGCACCGGCGTTCATCCGAGCGCCGGAAGTCATGCCCATAGACATCAGCCGCATCAGAGTACGCACTGCGCGTGCGCGCCGCAAAAGAACTAAAGGGAGGGACTGGCGTGGCCATACTTGTTATGTAGGGAGAGGTCAGTGGCCATCTTAGAGCCTGGCAAATATGCCAGAAGCCCAAACAAGGGACAATAGACGTATGCAAGCTAGGGATGCCGTATACATCGCTGAGACAGTTCACCCCGAAGGAGTAGAGACCATGTCTCAGCGATGAAACACAGCTGGCAAAGTTTAAAATAATCCCGAATACCAGGGTATATCCCAAGGCAGTTCATACATACTTTCTAGACGCCTATAGCACGCACATAAACATCACATATGAATATACATAAATACATATATGTGCATACACCAACACAAATATAAGAATCTATACTTTACACGCATATATATATATCAATATAAAGAGTACCATACACTTTAAAAATTCACTTTCATTTACAATAAAAAACCATAATGGTAAAGATATATATTCGTGTATGCATAAGTATTGAAAATAAAAGAATAAATAAATAAAGTGAGGATAATAGACAGAGAGTGAATACAGGTGAGTGAACACGCGTGCTCGTGACAGTGATAAAAAGAGAAAAATACAAAAGAAATAAAATATGTGAGAAGAGATGAGGACGGCACCTGAAAAACATAAAACCGCTGTTACTCATACACAAGTCTTACACACATTTTTTATGTGGATCATTGTATAATGTGCTGTATAAATCGACAAAAATAGGGACCTATATGAAAGTGTCAAAATACAGATCGTTGTAAAATGTGTTATATAAAAGGAGAAAAAATATACTTATCTGTGTACAGATATAAAAACAATATATGAAATAATAAATATGTAGTAACCTGAAATCCATCAATGTAGATGGTCTAATACATAATAATATATCCAACAATAAACATGGATTGACCTAAAATCCATATGTGTAAAAAAAATATACTACATCATTACATATCCAATAATAAATATTTTGTGGAATAAAGTGCATATGTGTAAATATGATGTCATAATGAATTTGTTTCATAAAACATAAAACAAGTGAATTTGTGCATATTCAATATATATATAATATGCTATAGGGCATAAACATGAGCATGTAAATATATGAATTAGTGCACCCATAGTTCCATGTAATACTAAAAATATAAATAAGGTCGGTACACAAAGAAATATAGTATATACATGAAATAGATATGATATCGTGCAGAAATACAGACATACCAATATATAAATGAATATACCAATAGGCATATATAAGAATAAAAATAGAGCCGGTACGCATAAAAGTACCAATACCTACCCCTTGAGAAAGCTGAAGACATACCGAGACGCCAAATCCATATATAGAAAAGAAAAACAAGTATATAAATGCGTATACATAAGGTAACACTCCCATGCATACAGAGGGCCCGCATGTGGTAATAACCAACAGGAGAAAGGGGGAACAAGCCCACAATTTCCAAAGTTGAACATCATAGACAACCTCCACTATAGAACTGGACGAATGGACCATAGGTATCCATAACACCTGTAGAAAGATTAAGAATTTATTGGAAGATGGTATCAGATAATCAAAATATTCCAACCTGAGTGTACATGTTACACCAACAAAAAATTGCCTTACATATACCCTGATGTACTCCACCCAGCTTACATATACCCTGATGTACTCCACACAGCTTACATATACCCTGATGTACTCCGCCCAGCTTACATATACCCTGATGTACTCCACCCAGCTTACATATACCCTGATGTACTCCACACAGCTTACATATACCCTGATGTACTCCGCACATATTACATATACCCTGATGTACTCCACCCAGCTTACATATATCCTGATGTACTCCACCCAGCTTACATATACCCTGATGTACTCCGCACAGTTTACATATACCCTGATGTACTCCGCACATATTACATATACCCTGATGTACTCCACCCAGCTTACATATACCCTGATGTACTCCGCACAGATTACATATACCCTGATGTACTCCACCCAGCTTACATATACCCTGATGTACTCCACCCAGTTTACATATACTCTGATATACTCCGCCCAGCTTACATATACCCTGATGTTCTCCGCCCAGCTTACATATACTCTGATGTACTCCTCACAGCTTACATATATCCTGATGTACTCCGCACAGCTTACATATACTCTGATGTACTCCTCACAGCTTACATATACCCTGATGTACTCCGCCCAGCTTACATATACCCTGATGTACTCCGCACAGCTTACATATACCCTGATGTACTCCGCCCAGCTTACATATGTCCCCACATTATAAATTGAAATAACAGTAAAACCAAGCAAAATCTGCGCTTCAAAAGCCAAATGGTGGTCCAACTGAGCCTGGCAGCATGCCCAAACGGCAATTTATGACCACATATGGGGTATTACTGTATTCTGGAGAACCTGCTTAAATATTTATGGGGTGTTCGTCTACGATGGTACAAGCTGGGCACAACACATTGGGCACTGAAGTGGCATATCTGTGGAAAAGGGCAATATTCAATCTGCAACATCTATTGTGTACTAATTTTTGCAAAACACTTGTGGGGTCAAAATGCTCACTACCTTCTAGATGAATTCCTTGAGGGATGTAGTTTCCAAAATGGGGTAAGTTTTTTGGGGTTCCACTGTACTGATACTATAGCTCAATGCAACATGGTGTCAAAAAACGAATCTTGTAAAATCTCCACTCCACATACTAAATGGCGCTCCCTCCCTTTAGAGCCATAGCCTTACCCTGGAGAGAATGCTTTACAAACGTTGAGGTGCTTTTCTCCTCTAGTCCTTGTGAAAATGCAAAATTTTGGGCTAGAACTACAACTTTTCTCAAAAAAAAATGACAATTTTTTTATTTTCACATCCCAATTCTAATAAATTCAGCAAAAACCTGTGTGGTCAAAATGGTCAAAATGCTCACTACACCCCTAGATGAATTCCTCAATGGGTGTAGTTTCCAAAATGGGGTCTTTTTTGGGGTGTTTCCTTTGTTTTGGCACCACAAGACCTCTTCTAACCTGACATGGTGCCTGAAATATAATTTAAGAAAAGGAAGGCCCTAAAATCCACTGGGTGCTCCTTTTCTGCTGAGGCCGGTGTTTCAGTCCAGTACCCCACTAGGGCCACATGTGGGATGTTTCTAAAAACTACAGAATCAGGGCAATAAATATTCCGTTGTGTTTCTCTGGTAAAAACCTTCAGTCTTACAGGAAAAATCGATTACAATGGCATTTCTGCCCAAAGAAAATGGAATTTGCAAATTTCCCTTCCACATTGCTTTAATTCCTGTGAAACGCATAAAGGGTTAAGAAACTTTCTAAATACTGTTTTGAATACTTTAAGGGGTGCAGTTTTTAAAATGGGGTGATTTGTAGGGGTTCATAATATATAAGGCCCTCAAAGCCACTTCAGATCCGTTCTGTTCCCTAAAAAAATAGGCTTTTGACATATTCTTGAAAATGTGAGAAATTGCTGCTAAATTTATAAGCCTTGTAATGTCCCAGAAAAATAAAGGGATGTTTAAAAAATGATGCAAACATAAAGTAGACATATGGGAAATGTTTAGCCAACTGAGCAATAAACCCAAATATATCAGTGGTCCTAGTGACTAATAACTTAGACCAAAAAAGAAAAGAACAGTCACGACCAAATAATTGAAGAAATACAAAAAATCCTTTATTAAACTCAAATAGACAAATGTAAGCAGACAACATAGAACATATTAAAATAGCGTAACCCTCGCAAAATCAAAGATGGAATCAGAACACTAGCGCAGCAGGACAACCAAATAGTAATCCGGAAAAATGATCCCCCAAAAATGCTAAAGTGTCTAAGTAGTTTTCAAGCAGGCAATAAGTATAAAACTTTTGCACAGATAGGCATATACCAAAAAATAAATGTGAATACAATCAAGATAATGACATATAAACAGCAATATACATACACCTGCAGAGTACGGGAATAGTCATTTAGTCCAAAAGTGGCTGCGGCGGGAAGGGGTTAAAGCTACAGAGACAAAATATCAAAAGAAGGAAATGCATGCTGACAGATCCTGGATTACCTGAAAAATATTGGTCCCTAGTACATTTTATGGGTAGGCTAAAATTCCGCCAATACCTACCCAGTAAGAGGGCAAGGTATGGGATAAAAATGTACAAACTGAGCTAGAGCAGCTCAGGTTTTGGGTTTATGAAGGGAAGGACTTCAGGATTGAACCCCAGAATCCCCCCCCTCTTGGAGCTCCAACATTACGTGGATAACTTCTACATCAGCATCCCACTATTTAAATGCCTCTCCACCAGAAATACTGCAGCCTGCGGCACGGTGCGCAATAACCAGAGAGGCCTCTCTAAAACTCTGATTGGGCAACATGTCAAAAGGGGTGCATTATGCAGCGAGAAAGTGTTGTTCGTCAAGTATAAGGACAAGCGGGATGTCCTTCTCTTGACCACAATACATGGAAACGGCAGAACCCCTGTCCCTGTACGAGGTGCCACCACGGTGACCCACAAGCCAGATTGCATCGTGGGCTATATATAATAAATACTTGGGAGGGTTGATCTCTCAGATCAAGTGCTGAAGCCGTATAGTGCAATGCGGAAGACAAGGGTGTGGTACAAAAAGGTGGCCGTGCCATTAGTACAGATGGCATTGTATCACACTTACGTGCTATGCAAATGTAAAGGCCGGACAGAGTCATTCCTTAATTTTCAGGAGGAGATTATCAAGGTGCTTGTGTTTGAAAATCAGGTTGGGGAGGGCCCAAACACATCTGCTGAAAGTGAGGGCGCCCGTATTGTACCAGGGCAACACTTTACCGGCATCGTTCCCCAAACTGCAAAGAAGGGGAGATACCAAAAGAGGTGCAGAGTGTGTAGCAAAAGTGGCATAAGAAGGGTCACCACTTATCAGTGCAAAACCTCCCCCCTGAAAAAACGGGTCTGTGCATAAAGGTGTTTCCACTGTTTTGGGCCCTCGGGGGCTTTCCAAATGTGACAGGGTGCCGCAAACCAATCTAGCAAAATCTGAATGCTAAATAGAGCTCCTTCCCTTCTAATCCCTGCCGTGTGTCCAAATAGTAGTTTATAACCACATATGGGGTATTGCTGTGCTCAAGAGGATTTTCTTTATAAATGTTGGGGTGCCTTTTCTCCTTTAGTCCTTGTGGAAATGAAAATTTTTTAGGCTTAGCTAAATTTAATCGTAAAAAAATGTAGATTTTAATTTTCACAGCCTACTTCCAAAAATTTCTACAAAAATCCTGTGGGGTCAAAATGCTAACTATACCCTTAGTTAAGTTCCTTGAGGGGTGTAGTTTCCTAAATGAAGTCACTTTTGGGGGTTTCCACTGTTTTCTCCCCTCAGGGGCTTTGCAAATGCGACATGGCCTCTGCAAACCATTCAAGCTAAATTTGAACTCCAAAACTCAAATGGCGCTCTTTCCCTTCGGTAGTTTCCAAAATGGGGTCACTTTTGGGGGGTTTCTACTGTTTTGGCACCACAAGACCTCTTCAAACCTGACATGGTGCCTAAAATATATTCTAAGAAAAAGAAGGCCCCAAAATCGACTAAGTCCTCCTTTGCTTCTGAGGCCTGTGCTTCAGTCCAACAACTTCAGAATCTGGGCAATAAATATTCAGTTGCGTTTCTCTGGTAAAAATTTCTGTGTTACAGAAAAAAATGGATTAAAACTGATTTTCTGCAAAAAAAATTACATTTGTAAATTTCACCTCCACTTTGCTGTAATTCCTGTGAAGCACCTACAGGGTTTAGAAACCTTCCTATAATCTATTTTTAATACTTTGAGGGTTTAGGTTTTGATAATGGGGAGTTTTATGGGGTTTTCTGATATATGGGCCCCTCAAAGTCACTTTAGAACTGAACTGGTCCCTAAAAAATAGCCTTTTGACATTTTCTTGAAATTGTGAGGAATTGCTGCTAAAGTTCTAAGCCTTGTAACGTCCTAGAAAAAGAAAAGGATGTTCAAAATACGATGCCAATCTAATGTAGACATATGGGGGAAGTTAACTAGTAACTATTTTGTGTGGTGTTGCTATCTGTCTTATAAGCAGATACATTTAAATTTTTACACATTTTCTCAAAATTTTGGTGTTTTTTACAAATAAACACGGAATGTGTCGACCAAATTTTACCATAGGATCGAAAACCCAGGGTAGCCAAAACCATGAATAATTGCATACCGGCCTTTTCCGTTATGGGTTGTGTCATGGGTCAGCACCACCCTGAACGCTGTTCGGAACTTTTCATTTACATGGATAGCATTTATAGTGCTTATAAGTCACATGGCGGTTCCACATGGTGGCTCATCAGCTCCTTTTCCTCAAGGGTCAGTGGCCGTCCGCAGGCCTGGTGCATGCTGGTTATTCAATGAAGGCCATTGTAAATTTGCAGGATTATGCAAATATAAGCATTGGTGCTCCGCATGTGGAGGTCCACACACAGCATCTCGTGGTTCCCGCCCAACACATGAGACACCTTCAAAGCAAAATGCTCAATGTGACGGAAAGGACCCCAGTGAGCGAAACCACGATGGGGCCTTGGCTAGATAAGTATCCTGACAGAGCAGCGGCAGCACAGTTACGTTTTGGTTTCACGTTTGGTTTCTTTATCCCATTTAACCTAAGCAGCCATTCTTTATTTGTGGACAACTTGAAATCGGTTAGGGAGCAGCCGGAGGTCTTAAGGGAGAAGTTGGCAAAATAAGTATCTTTAGATAGAATCGAGGGTCCTTTCTTCCCTAACCTTCGGGTTTCTCTGTTGGGAGTGGTCCCAAAGAAGGAAGTCGGTAAGTTCCGCCTTATACACCATCTTTCATTTCCTAAAGGTCTTTCGGTAAACTATGGGATTTCGTTGGAGGATTCCTCGGTCTCTTACGTTTCCTTTGATCGTGCAGTTGCGCTGGTCAGGGAGCGCTGAAATCAGATATAGAATCAGCTTTTCGCTTGCTGACAGTACACCCAGATTGATATCACCTATTAGGC
Source organism: Rhinoderma darwinii (assembly GCF_050947455.1). Lineage (NCBI taxonomy): Eukaryota > Metazoa > Chordata > Amphibia > Anura > Rhinodermatidae > Rhinoderma > Rhinoderma darwinii. The sequence goes on from NW_027462545.1 coordinate 36,706, forward strand.
TGTTTCTATGAGGATCACTATTATTTTGATACTTTGTTGCCCATGGTCTGTTCCATATTGTCGCTGCAGAATTTAGTATGTCCATTAACGTTGGACATTATCTGCATTTGTCTATGAGCTCCAAATTAATTAATGAATGCTCTCTCAATGGTGGATCTGAGAGAGGCCGGCCGGAGAGACCAGGACACGCAGCTTCAGTGTTCAAACGATCTCTGCCCTAGGGGGCGGATCCATCTTTATTTATAGGAAAATGAGAGTAGGTGGTGACCTCATACTTGCAAACATAAACATTCTATATATGGTAATATCCCAAAACTCCACATATGGTATAATGACAGGAAAGGTGTAGGCTTTGGTTTCAGCCAATCATCTACAATATGATAATGACTCTGATTCAGCCAATAAGAATTATTTCAATGCATTATAATAATACTTCACCCTCCAAGCCCCAGGTGGCCTGAACCTTGTCCCATGGGAAGGACACACATTTCAGATACACAAGTTAATTTGTCTCTACTTCCTATCTCACTAGAGAATGGAGACTGCAGATAAGTTTAAATTAATTAAACAGAGGGCTTCTTCCAAGGCTGAGAGATGGTAAACAGTCATTGTCCATTCGGCCAAGGCTATTTGATCTGCTCCTTAAAAGAGTAATAAAACATTCAATTCAAGAACACAACATAGAATTGCTTCAGGACATCTGCTGATATTTACTTTTTACTTATTAACCTCAAGATGGCTCCTTCAGGCCAAAAGATAGATTCCAATGATCCAAAATGGATGCCTACCATACAAGATGGAGTCCATGTAAAATGTTATCTTTTTAAACATATTCTAATCACCTTCACAAAAGCAATATATGTTCACACATATAAAGATAATTAAAATATTTTTGACAATATCATGTCACTATTTCGAGATGTTTAGCTCATTTCTGTAATGGGTGGTAAGATATGAGACTGGTTCACGGTCAGCAATTCATTATTCAGACGATTTCTTATTTGTCGCCCCAGCAGATGAGGATACCGGCCATCACATGCTAAAAACATTTCAATTCTTCATATCTCGTTTTGGCGTCCCTCTTTCTGCAGAAGAAACCGAAGGTCCAATAACAAGGTTGTCCTTCCTCGGCATTGAAATTGACACCATAGAAATGGTTTTCAGGTTACCTGAAGAAAGATTAAGAAACTTTTTAGCTTGATTGAAGGATTTTGTGGAGTAGTAAAAGTCACTACTGGGTCTTTTGGTCTTTGCTTGCCGTGTCATTCCAATGGGAAGGATTTTGTCCGCTTATCATTGGCTACTCGAGGAGTTAAATTAGCTGGGCATCGGATTCGTCTCACCAAACCCTTAAAAGCGGACCTTACCATATGGGGTAGTTTTCTTTCCAACTATATCTTTATATCCAAGTATATATACTATATACTTTCCAAGTATATCTTTCCAAACATACATGTTTCAGGTCAGGAGAAGGCAACAATGCAGAATTATCATTATACACAGATGCATCGGGCTCCTGCGGTTTTGGAGCAGTTGTTTGCCCAGCTTGGTGTATCATCCTGGCCTGCAGCGTGGCATGCCGCTGGCCTTTGCCGGAATCTTACTTTGTTGGAACTTTTTCCAATCATTGTGGCAGTCGAAATCTGGGGACCAATGTTCAAAAATCGACATATTTGTTTCTAGTCCGACAACGCCAGTGTGGTTGCCGGTATTAACAGTCTGTCTTGTTCTTCACTATCTGTTATATCTTTATTACGTGACTTAGTTTTGCGCTGTCTACAACATAACATTTATTTTAGATCAAAACATGTTCCTGGTCTTAATAATGTTGTTGCTTTTTCTCTCTCACGTTTTCGCTGGCACGAATTCCAGGCTTTGCTGCCCAATACGGAGAGGGTCCGCATCTCATGCCCAAATCATTTATGGGAGTTGGTGGACCTCAACTGATGTCTCTTGTCAGTTCATCAGTAGCGCCTGCTACGTGGCAGAGAAACGCTAAGGCGTGGTTGGAGTGATTACAGGTCGTGAAAGGTCGCAATATTTCTTCTTCGGATAAGTTATGTTTAGAGGTAACAATTGAATATGTTCTATCCTTGAGGGCTTTAAACATATCTGGCACAGCCGCACAGAAACGTTTATCTGGTATTGCTTTTTATTTTAAGTCACTGGGTTGGGGGGGGGGGGGGGGGATGTCACCAAATGCTTTTTAATTACCCAGACTGGAAAAAGTGTCATATTCGTCAGGAATCACGACGGCCAATTTCCTATCCCTTGCTTTGCCGTTTTGTAATGGCAAGTCCAAAAATGTGCTCATCTCCATACGAGACTTTACTGGCCCTCAGTTTCAGCCTTGCCTTCTTTAAGCCTTTAGAATCAGTGAATTATTACCTCCTTCAAAAAAAAAGCAGGGTGGCTTACAGCACACGGATGTTATCATAACCGCTGAGGCTGCTCGATTACGGGTACGGGATCTTACGGGTACGAAGATCTAAGACTGACGTATTTGGCCATGGTGTTTGGATTCACCTGCGTGCCACCCAGGGCGCGGTCTGCGCCATGCGTTTACTTTCTGAGTATTTACTCATTCGTTTCCATTACTCCCAGTTCCTAGTACATATGGATCGCACTCCCCTCACTATTTATCAGTTTAGAACAGTTCTCCACCACTGCCTTATCATCGCGGGTGTTTCCTCTTGCTTTGCCAGATACATACGTCCGGATTTGTTATTGTAGAACACTGTCATAATGTGTTTTTCTTTTTGATCATGTTAGGCCCACAGTTTGGATGCTAGAGCATTCTTATATATTCTGGGCCGCCCAGCGGGCTGATTGTAGGCCTGGTGGCCGTGCGTTGGGCTTTCGAGACATCAATATTTCTTGGAGAGGAATACGTGGTTTAAAATGGTGTCAAGTCCTTCCAGAAGTGGTAAACCTCAGGTGTTAATGGCCCAGTGATACTGGTCATTCACGCGGGGGGCAATGATCTCTGTCTCCTAAGAATGGTCGAATTGATGACGATAATGCGCTCTGATATGGAGCGCTTCTCCTCCTTTTTCTCCGAAATGATACTCGTCTGGTCAGAGATTGTCCCCCATATGGTATGGCAGGGTGCACGGGATGCGGAGTTGAACAGGCACTCTTTCTGCTGGGTGGGGGTCGGAACCCTGTGTAGGCATACAAGGGCTCCTTCATGGCGGTCTTTGAGACTTTGCTGGTATGAGTAGGGGCTAAGAGGGTGGATTTGCCCGTCGGCAGTCTGGCAGTTGGCATAACGCCTGATAGCTGTGGAAAAATATATAAGGGTTTCACCGCTAAGCGGTTCTGGTTTAAGAGGTTAAAATAAAAGCTGTGGCCGATCACCCTCCAGCAAAAGACTAAATTTGGTGTCCTGGTCTTTATTTCTATATTAGTCAATAAGAAAGCTTCCCTCGCATGTTATGTTTGGTTTACCCTGCTTACAGCCTGAATGAGGGACTCCCCTCTAATAAATCACAATGCCTTAAATGGTTATTTTTATGATTGTGTTATATAAACTGGACGTCCCCCATAACTGTATCGTACAACCAGAGCCAGTGAATCACGTACAATCCCATCTATACCTTTCCACTCCATGCTGATGTCCTTTAAACATTGCTGCCCCCAGTGGCTGGGACTGGTTTATGCAGCTTTATCTATATCTCCACATTGCAGGTATAAGGACCTTACACTTTGCACCTTTCTTCATCACCCCAGGTCATCAGCTGGTATGGAATAAATATATTGCCTGCCGGCAACAGAAGCCCTGTTTTCCAACTAACAATTAGAAAATAACAAAGTATTTATTAAATTTATGCAAAGAAAGGACAGACTACATATAATTTAAAAATTAGAGTCCGTTGCTGACTGCAATCAGCTTAGTGCAAGGTATAGAAAGCCTGGAGCTGACGGCTGCAGCACGCAGCACCAGACCAAACGTTCAATTCTAAGAGTCAGCAGGACACGTGTTTAAAATTTAGATTAGAAGCCCCCCCCCGACATGTTTCGCTACGAAGTAGCGTCTTCAGGGGTATCGGGGCTAATGACAGCGCGCGGCGAGATGGCCCTGTTTAAATATGTAATGGAGTTGCTCCACATGTTCTATTGATTGGCGTAGGGCCAATCACAGAGTGAGCAGAGAACGAGCCCCCCGTTCTGTGACGGGCATGCCACACCACCAATAAGCAGCCACCCTATGTGACCAATGAGGGCATAGCAAAGCGCGCATGCGTATGAGGGCAAAAACAAGTGATAGAGTAATTTGCCGTGGAGCTATTAAGCTCGATGGACATGCGTATTGGGAAAAAATAGAGTGATAGACAAATTCCCAAATGTCAGGGGCTGACATAGTGGCAATAAGAATATTTATGTGGTGGGGAATGAGTGGAGCTAACTCGTGATGATGACACAGTGGGTCAGTACAGACTGGCCAATCACAGCGCTCGCTGGCACCGGACCAATCTGATTGATCCCATGCCAGCATCTCCTGCCCGGCAACTCTGCTTTAGAGCTGAGTTGCCGGTTCTGTCACTGTGTCGCTTTACACAGCGACAGCTTAAAGTCCTGACATGCTTGGTACATAGGACTGCAGTAAGTTACTTGCAATACCGACGTACCAGACACATCATTTTGCGGGAAGGAGTTAATGTGACAGTGCCCCCTCCCCCTTACCTACAGGGCCCCTGCTTTATAGAGAAATATTAGTATAGAAAAGACATGCAGGAGTTGTCCATAGCAACCAATCAGATTCCTGGTTTTATTTTTCTAAGACAAGTTTGAAATTGAAAGAAGTGATCTGATTGGTTGCTATGGACAATGTTACCTGCTAAATTTTCGACTCCACATCTTCCCAGAAGTAACCATAGCAACCAATTCAATGGATGAGAGTTGGTAGGTAGATTGGAGGGTCTGATAAGTGACAACCACAGCCCACCATGCAGTGACAGCCAGAGCCTCTAGAGGCAACAGCTACTGCCACCATTATAGTGACAACTACTGACCCCAATAATGGTGACAGCTACTGCCACCATTATAGTGACAACTACTGACCCCAATAACAGTGACAGCTACTACCCCAATAATAGTGACATCTACTGACCCCAATAATAGTGACAGCTACTGACCCCAATAATAGTGAAAACTACTGACCCCAATAATAGTGACAGCTACTGACCCCAATAATAGTGACACCTACTGACCCCAATAATAGTGACAGCTACTACCCCCAATAATAGTGACAGCTACTGACCCCAATAATAGTGACACCTACTGACCCCAATAATAGTGATAGCTACTGACCCCAATAATAGTGACAGCTACTGAGCCTAATAATAGTGACAGCTACTGACCCCAATAATAGTGACACCTACTGACCCCAATAATAGTGACAGCTACTGAGCCTAATAATAGTGACAGCTACTGACCCCAATAATAGTGACAGCTACTGACCCCAATAATAGTGACAGCTACTGACCCCAATAACAGTGACAGCTACTGACCCCAATAATAGTGACAACTACTGACTCCAAAAATAGTGACAGCTACTACCCCCCAATAATAGTGACAGCTACTGACCCCAATAATAGTGACAGCTACTGACCCCAATAATTGTGACAACTACTGACTCCAAAAATAGTGACAGCTACTACCCCCCAATAATAGTGACAGCTACTGACCCCAATAATATTGACAGCTACTGACCCCAATAATAGTGACAGCTACTGACCCCAATAATAGTGACAGCTACTGACCCCAATAATAGTGACAGCTACTGACCCCAATAATAGTGACAGCTACTGACCTCAATAATAGTGACAGCTACTGCCTCCACTATAGTGACAGTTACTGACCCCAATAATAGTGACAGCTACTGACGCCAATAATAGTGACAGCTACTACCCCCAATAATAGTGACAGCTACTGACCCCAATAATAGTGACATCTACTGACCCCAATAATAGTGACAGCTACTGACCCCAATAATAGTGACAGCTACTGACCCCAATAATAGTGACAGCTACTGACCCCAATAATAGTGACAGCTACTGACCCCAATAATAGTGACAGCTATTGACCCCAATAATAGTGACAGCTACTGACCCCAATAACAGTTTACAGACTCGAACAATAACATCTTATTTATGGTGAATGATGAAGGGCATAAAAAAACTTAAAAAAGCAATAAAAATAAAGATAGATTATTGGAGGACTCCACTTATTTTTTTTTATTGCACCCTCCATTTGTACATTGGTGTTTCAGTGGGGTGCTGTGTGCAAAATACTTACCGATCCCCGCATTTTGTATTTTTCGGGTCCAAGGCCGCTCACCTGATATTCCCTCTGACTTGTCTGGAGTCACGGTGCTTTTGAATAAACCGGAACTCAGGCTCTCAATGCATTCCTATGGAAGCCAGCAAGACCAGGACGAGGCCAGAACGAGGCTCCATAGGAATGCATTGACTTCAGGTTTTCTGAACAGCAGTGATTCCAGACCAGGTCAGAATGAAGATCACGTGCGCGGCCCTGGACTCGAAAAACGACAGGATCCAGGGATCGGTAAGTATTTCTACACCCAGCTCCCCACTGACACACGAATGCACAAATGGAGGGTGCAAAAAATAAATAAATAAATAAAGTGGAGTGCTTCTTTAAATGCTCATGGTCACAATGAAGGGAGACAAAAGCGAAAAAAAATAATTGCAGCTGAAAGGACAAAATTAGTTGCAACATCAAGGGGTTAATAATTATAGTACATGCAGATCACTGTATAGAGCTTTTCAGCTCCCCAGGGGCATACGGTTGGGAGCTTTGACTGGCGGGGTCACTTTAAGAATAAATAAATGGGGGGTGGCATCACTTCATCATGATCTACAGAGATTGGCCAGTGATCACATGGTAGGGGGCTATAGAGCTCCCTATAAGATAGTAATGCCCTTCGTCCTCCTCTTTGGCCCCTGCAGCTTGGCGTCTTTCCCTCACTCCCTCTCTTGATTTGACTCCTTAATGACACGTTTTTTTTTCATTTTCGTTTATCACTCCCCTTCCTTGCTTTCGTTTTTACAGCGTCTATCGTCCGGTAATAACTACATGTTCACTTTATTCTACGGATGAATATGATAACGGCGATACCGAATTTATCATTTTTTCATGTTTTACCACTTTGTAAAACTATTTGTTAAAAAAATTAGTTTTGCGTCGCCAAAATCTGAGAGCCATAACTTTTTTATGTTTCTGTAGATTGAGCGATGTGAGGGCTTATTTTTTGCGAGGCGAGCTTTTGTTGTTACCATTTTGGAGTACATGCGACTATTTGGTCAGTTTTTATTCTATTTTTTGGGGAGCTAACGTGACCAAAAAACAGCAATTTGGGTGCTTTAAACATTTTTTTTTTTTTTTTTACTGTGTTCAGTGGGTTAGATAACATCAGATTGTAATAGTTCGGACTTTTGCAAATGTGGCGATATCAGTTATGCTAATTTATATTTTGTTTAACATTACTTTAGGGAAAAAATGGGAAGAGGGAATTTAACTTTTTTTAAATTCTGTTTAGTAGTCCCCCTAGTGGACTTGAACCAGCGATCATTGGATCGCTCACACGATCTACTGCAATAGTAAAGTATTGCAGTATATTGTGATTCTTACAGCCACCTATAAAGCCCTGCCGGAGAACAAAGATGGCAGACCCTTCATTAGGCCCCCAGGCTGCCATTATAACCATCGGCATCCCGCGATAGCATCGTGTGGGGACAATGGCACGTCGGAGGGGGTCGCCCCTCTCATTCTAATGTGTTAGATGCTGTGGTCGTGATTGACTGTGGCCTCTAAGTGGTTAAATTGACATAATCAAAGTGATATTTGATTCTGTCCGTTGCAGTGCGGTGTTGGCTATATTACACAGCCATTACCCGCTAAGTATGGAGCGACCCCAGCCCGTGATCTCGCTCCATACTTCCCCTTAACGACTGCCATGTACATGTATGTGGCATGTTGTTAAGGAAATAAATGTTATTTTGTTGATTGTTTCAGTGAATTTTTTTGTTCATCCTGTTTTGATTATTTTGATTATTTTATTCTGTTGTAGATATCACAGCGCGCGGTTCTAGGAGGATCTTGTCTAGATGACGGTGAAACACATAGGTAGAGCGCCAGGGACTGCAGGGAAGTGCAACCCGGTCTTTCTTTCCGTGAATTGACACAGAGTGTGATTTGCTAATTTATTGGCGACTTTTCACTATTATGGAGTTCAACGGATCGGGATTCTTCTCCATCTTCTTGGCCTTTTGGTGTGTGGCCTGGCTCTCTGCTAGCAACACCCTGACCTCACATCAACAACCATACCTGCACCGCTGATGTACATCATCCCCTCAGTTCTGTAGATTATCTGACTGCTGATTATTAAGATGAAACAATTCTGACAATTTTTCAATATTATTTAACATTGAGCGTTTTCTTTTTTGTTTTGCAGTGAAATGGGAAATTTCTTTGCAGAAAATATCCTGTTTAGAATGGGATTCATAGGAATGGCCATTGCCTGTAAGTAACAATCACGGAAGTGATTATAATAGTCTCTTCATGCAGCAGTAATCAGATTTTTCTAAAAAATAAATAACGTTTTGTTCATTTCAATTGATAATAATTGTCCGGATCAGACGATGCAGATAAATGTTCTCGTCCATTATTGTAGGTTTCTTTTTGGGTTTAGCGCTTGGTCCGCGCGTCATAGATGTTATTAGGTTGTTTTACACGTTTTGCACGGTACAGGATTTATTTGGCTTATTTTCTCTTTTTCAGCTCTGGGTCTGACGTTTCTACATTATAAGTTCATTATGTTCCATGCTGAAGCCTTTCGGGATCGTCAGACCTTGGTTTAAAAGATCCTCATGGCAATTGGATGGTCATCATGCGTCGGGACAGCCGTGATGGCTACATTTTCGGTAAGTTAAAAAATGTTTTACATTGTTGTCCCATCTTCACTAAATAGGGACCCGCTGGCAATCAGCTGAACCCCTGGTGATCATGATCAGCGGTTATCACCGGGTGGCCACATCATAAAGTGGTATTACATGGCTTATTCCAATGAATGGACGACCATGTAATAGATGTGTCTAATAGAAAGGAGTCACAAACAAGAGACCAACCTCTATATCCATTATGTCTCTGTGGTTATTATATCAGAACACGTTATTTAGGATTTATTGGGAAGTTCTGAGGGTAAATTAGTGATTAGTTCCATAAGATCTGCTGTAACCTCTGTCTGCTTGTTTTCTAGACCTACCGTTATCCAATGACTCACCGGATTTGCGCTTTCATTGCATTCGGGTTTGCCAGCCTTTACAACCTTTGGCAGTCCATACTCGTCTACAAAGTGCCCGAAAGCCGAAGAGTCATCAGCCATTTCAGACTGGCGTCCTGTATAATGGCCATGACCTTAGTGGTTTTCTGTATCCTTTCTTAAATAATATTTGAATGGAATCCAATTGTCCTTGTCTTTAGGTTCACATGTAGGAAACATCAGATCCTGAGGTGATCATTTCCCTTCATTTTCTGATCTTGCCCGTCAGATGGCGACATGCTGGTGTAACACAGCGCCATCTGGTAACATTGTTCAGCTTCTTGCAGGAACATACTGAATAAGAAAGCAAGCGGTACTTTCCTTGCTATATATGTATTATATTAACATTTATCTCACATAAATATGTAGTAAATTCTATAAGACACTTATTAAACGTTATTTTCTTATATAATAAATTACCAGTCATTGGAAGTAGGGTATCCGTATACACCCACCTGTGCGCTGGAGATCAATGTGTAAAGCTAAGTACATATTTTATTTGCACCCCTAGAAGCCGTTCTATAGGAAAACAATTGGACCTATAATCTTTGTGCTTATTCTAGGCACCATGGTGATCGTGACGCCCGCAATGTAATGGATATGGTGTCACATGACAATGGGTCAGGTCCATTTTGGCATCGCCGTCAGTCACATGGAGTATACAATAAACATGAATGCAGCAAAACCTCGGCCCGGGTGGAAAGTTCTTGTTTTGTGCAATTTTTAATGTATTAATTTTGATATTTTTTCACAGATCAGTAAAATGACAACAAAGATCATGGAGTGGTCGATGTTGGTCCTCATTCTGGTGAATGTATTGAGCTACTATCAGAATATGCAGGTAAGTAGACATCACTTTCTTTGTCCCCTTAAACATCTTATATGTATATAACAGATATTTATCTCATCAATGTTTAACCTTTTGGGATTTGGGTTTGGCTGGCGCTGCCCTTTTGGTGCTCTCCACATAGGTATAGTACTTTAAGCTCTGTTTTCTTTGCAGATTCTGGGAGGTCCACCAGCATGGACTTCAAGGCCAGGGAAAGATCCTGGTTGACCAAACTAGACTTGGTCTTTAAAGATGATCCCACAGTGGGAGATCCCGACACCCGGGGTAATATAGCTGCTATCAAAAATAATCTCAGGTCACTGGTTCACAAGCGGACTAAAACATGGTGGAATAAGGCCTTTTTGGAGAAGTATCTACAGAGAGGTCTTATACCCAGAGGACTCAGGATTCAGGTATTCCCGACCCTCAACAGTTTGGACGAATGCTTTGTCTCCCGGTGGGAGGACACTTGCAGGACATCATCCCAAACATTTATGGAACTGTTGATTGGTCTGGATAAGCAGACACTTGAGATGCTTAATGCTGAGATCGAAAAAACACAGACTGAACTCAAGACCAAGTTGAGTGATGAGGAGTGGATCAATACATTCCAACAACTTGACCTGGAGACGGACAAATGGGAGAAGAATATTCAAGACATCAAAAGTCGGAAATTCCAACGAGACCTAAACGACAAATTGACAAACCGTATGTACAGGTGGCAATATCCCAAACAATTCCATATGGATGGGAGAAGATCTCCCTCCGTGTCATCAGCGAGCTCAATGTCAGAGCCTGAAGAGAATGCGCAGAGAGGCAGGACACGGAGTGGTATAGATTATAGGAGACCAAACACGTTTAGACAGAAGACTCGGCAAAGAGGTAGGGGTAGCGAACAACGGATGCAGACATATAACTATGATCCATCCAATAGACAAAGAGGAGAAGGCTGGCGTAATCCAACGGTCACCCAACTGCCTGAGAATCCGAGAATGCAGGTAATTAATCTGTCTACCCATCAGTTGTCCCCTGTAGATATTGGGGTACTGTCCAAGGGGTTGACTTTTGCACCTTCTTCTCACTTTGACACCTTTACAGCTATAAAGGACTTACACCTATTTGCCAGAGGATTGATCTTCAAAAGATGGTTCCATAGGAAGGAAGATGAGATCTTTGACACACCGGAAGAAAGAGAGGCTTTACAGTCCTTACAACAGCTACTTAAAGAACAACAAAATCCTGAGACAGGTATGATCCCCCAAAATATAAGAAAACGATCTTCCAAATTTCCTCCACTCACTATATGCCCACCGATCGACTTATTTGTTAAACTGGTAGTTCGCGACTTCGAGAGAATTTCCACGGGTATTAAGCATGACAATCTAACCTGTGCTGAACGGAGGAGTCTAAAGAGACTAAAAACTCTCGAGGATACTGTAATTAAACCCGCAGATAAGGGGGGCAATATAGTGATGTGGCCAAGGGCTTTGTATGAACGGGAAGCATATCGACAACTGAGAAACACGACCTGCTACAAAAAGTTGACCTTTAACCCTCTCTCTTCTTTCAGTGGTCTGCTTGATGATATATTAGAAGAAGCTCTAAATGAGGGTACTATCTCTGCGGCCCTCACTGAATGTCTCATGGTACAGGATCCCACAGTAGCATGCTTATACTTATTACCCAAGATACATAAAGACCCCAAATCACCACCAGGGCGCCCCATTATATCTGGAAGAGGCAACTTAAGCGACAACATAAGTAAGTATATTGATGCTATACTGAAACCCATGGTCGAGACCCTACCATCATATCTCAGAGATTCCTCAGATCTCCTTAAAAGACTGGAAGGGATCCAATTAGAACCCAACATGTTGCTAGCTACGTGTGACGTAGAATCCCTATATACCAACATCCGACATCAGGATGGTCTCCAGGCAGTGTCATACTTTCTGGGGATGACTGACAGCAACCCATCCATGTCCCAGTTTATTCTCACCCTTCTAGAATTTGT
>NW_027462546.1:0-48866 GCF_050947455.1 Rhinoderma darwinii
AAAAACACTATCTTGGACTTCTCTGCATGTTCCTAAGGCAAATGTTTCTAAAGCTAATTCTTGAACCGTAAGTCCTAGACGGCTCGATCTTGGCGGCATTCGTCTCAGCGCCAGGCAATTAGTATAGGACTGTGTTGACTTCTCTGGATGTTCGAGGCGAGCAATTGGCAGCATGTAGAACCATGTTTCTGTGAATAACTCCTGAACCGTAAGTCCTAGACGCTCGCTCTTGGCTGCATTCGATTCAGCTCGTGGCAGCCAGTCTAAAAAACACTATTTGGACTTCTCTGCATGTTTCCCAGGCGAGCATTGGCAGCATGTTCAGAACCATGTTTCTGTGAATAACTCCTGAACCGTAAGTCCTAGACGCTCGCTCTTGGCTGCATTCGATTCAGCTCGTGGCAGCCAGTCTAAAAAACACTATCTTGGACTTCTCTGCATGTTTCCCAGGCGAGAATTGGCAGCATGTTCAGAACCATGTTTCTGTGAATAACTCCTGAACCGTAAGTCCTAGACGCTCGATCTTGGCGGCATTCGTCTCAGCGCCTGGCAATTAGTATAGGAGCACTGTGTTTGACTTCTCTGGATGTTTCCCAGGCGAGTTATTGACAAGTAAATCCTAGACGCTCGATCTTGGTTATTTTCGCTTCGCGGCTGGCAGTAAAAGAACCATGTTTCTGTGAATAACTCCTGAACCGTAAGTCTAGACGCTCGCTCTTGGCTGCATTCGATTCAGCTCGTGGCAGCCAGTCTAAAAACACTATCTTGGACTTCTCTGCATGTTTCCCAGGCGAGCAATTGGCAGCATGTTCAGAACCATGTTTCTGTGAATAACTCCTGAACCGTAAGTCCTAGACGCTCGCTCTTGGCTGCATTCGATTCAGCTCGTGGCAGCCAGTCTAAAAAACACTATCTTGGACTTCTCTGCATGTTCCTAAGGCAAATGTTTCTAAAGCTAATTCTTGAACCGTAAGTCCTAGACGCTCGATCTTGGCGGCATTCGTCTCAGCGCCAGGCAATTAGTATAGGAGCACTGTGTTTGACTTCTCTGGATGTTTCCCAGGCGAGCAATTGTCAGCATGTTCAGAACCATGTTTCTGTGAATAACTCCTGAACCGTAAGTCCTAGACGCTCGCTCTTGGCTGGCATTCGATTCAGCTCGTGGCAGCCAGTCTAAAAAACACTATCTTGGACTTCTCTGCATGTTTCCCAGGCGAGCAATTGGCAGCATGTTCAGAACCATGTTTCTGTGAATAACTCCTGAACCGTAAGTCCTAGACGCTCGCTCTTGGCTGCATTCGATTCAGCTCGTGGCAGCCAGTCTAAAAACACTATCTTGGACTTCTCTGCATGTTCCTAAGGCAAATGTTTCTAAAGCTAATTCCTTGAACCGTAAGTCCTAGACGCTCGATCTTGGCGGCATTCGTCTCAGCGCCAGGCAATTAGTATAGGAGCACTGTGTTTGACTTCTCTGGATGTTTCCAGGCGAGCAATTGTCAGCATGTTCAGAACCATGTTTCTGTGAATAACTCCTGAACCGTAAGTCCTAGACGCTCGCTCTTGGCTGCATTCGATTCAGCTCGTGGCAGCCAGTCTAAAAAACACTATCTTGGACTTCTCTGCATGTTTCCCAGGCGAGCAATTGGCAGCATGTTCAGAACCATGTTTCTGTGAATAACTCCTGAACCGTAAGTCCTAGACGCTCGCTCTTGGCTGCATTCGATTCAGCTCGTGGCAGCCAGTCTAAAAAACACTATTTTGGACTTCTCTGCATGTTTCCCAGGCGAGCAATTGGCAGCATGTTCAGAACCATGTTTCTGTGAATAACTCCTGAACCGTAAGTCCTAGACGCTCGCTCTTGGCTGCATTCGATTCAGCTCGTGGCAGCCAGTCTAAAAAACACTATCTTGGACTTCTCTGCATGTTTCCCAGGCGAGCAATTGGCAGCATGTTCAGAACCATGTTTCTGTGAATAACTCCTGAACCGTAAGTCCTAGACGCTCGCTCTTGGCTGCATTCGATTCAGCTCGTGGCAGCCAGTCTAAAAAACACTATCTTGGACTTCTCTGCATGTTCCTAAGGCAAATGTTTCTAAAGCTAATTCTTGAACCGTAAGTCCTAGACGCTCGATCTTGGCGGCATTCGTCTCAGCGCCAGGCAATTAGTATAGGAGCACTGTGTTTGACTTCTCTGGATGTTTCCCAGGCGAGTTATTGACAAGTAAATCCTAGACGCTCGATCTTGGTTATTTTCGCTTTCGCGGCTGGCAGTAAAAGAACCATGTTTCTGTGAATAACTCCTGAACCGTAAGTCCTAGACGCTCGCTCTTGGCTGCATTCGATTCAGCTCGTGGCAGCCAGTCTAAAAAACACTATCTTGGACTTCTCTGCATGTTTCCCAGGCGAGCAATTGGCAGCATGTTCAGAACCATGTTTCTGTGAATAACTCCTGAACCGTAAGTCCTAGACGCTCGCTCTTGGCTGCATTCGATTCAGCTCGTGGCAGCCAGTCTAAAAAACACTATCTTGGACTTCTCTGCATGTTCCTAAGGCAAATGTTTCTAAAGCTAATTCTTGAACCGTAAGACGCTCGATCTTGGCGGCATTCGTCTCAGCGCCAGGCAATATAAGGGAGCACTGTGTTTGACTTCTCTGGATGTTTCCCAGGCGAGTTATTGACAAATAAATCCTTAGACGCTCGATCTTGGTATTTTCGCTTTCGCGGCTGGCAGTAAAAGAACCATGTTCTGTGAATAACTCCTGAACCGAAAGTCCTAGACGCTCGCTCTGGCTGCATTCATTCAGCTCGTGGCAGCCAGTCTAAAAAACACTATCTTGGACTTCTCTGCATGTTTCCCAGGCGAGCAATTGGCAGCATGTTCAGAACCATGTTTCTGTGAATAACTCCTGAACCGTAAGTCCTAGACGCTCGCTCTTGGCTGCATTCGATTCAGCTCGTGGCAGCCAGTCTAAAAAACACTATCTTGGACTTCTCTGCATGTTTCCCAGGCGAGCAATTGGCAGCATGTTCAGAACCATGTTCTGTGAATAACTCCTGAACCGTAAGTCCTAGACGCTCGCTCTTGGCTGCATTCGATTCAGCTCGTGGCAGCCAGTCTAAAAAACACTATCTTGGACTTCTCTGCATGTTTCCCAGGCGAGCAATTGGCAGCATGTTCAGAACCATGTTCTGTGAATAACTCCTGAACCGTAAGTCCTAGACGCTCGCTCTTGGCTGCATTCGATTCAGCTCGTGGCAGCCAGTCTAAAAAACACTATCTTGGACTTCTCTGCATGTTCCTAAGGCAAATGTTTCTAAAGCTAATTCTTGAACCGTAAGTCCTAGACGCTCGATCTTGGCGGCATTCGTCTCAGCGCCAGGCAATTAGTATAGGAGCACTGTGTTTGACTTCTCTGGATGTTTCCCAGGCGAGTTATTGACAAGTAAATCCTAGACGCTCGATCTTGGTTATTTTCGCTTTCGCGGCTGGCAGTAAAAGAACCATGTTTCTGTGAATAACTCCTGAACCGTAAGTCCTAGACGCTCGCTCTTGGCTGCATTCGATTCAGCTCGTGGCAGCCAGTCTAAAAAACACTATCTTGGACTTCTCTGCATGTTTCCCAGGCGAGCAATTGGCAGCATGTTCAGAACCATGTTTCTGTGAATAACTCCTGAACCGTAAGTCCTAGACGCTCGCTCTTGGCTGCATTCGATTCAGCTCGTGGCAGCCAGTCTAAAAAACACTATCTTGGACTTCTCTGCATGTTTCCCAGGCGAGAAATTGGCAGCATGTTCAGAACCATGTTTCTGTGAATAACTCCTGAACCGTAAGTCCTAGACGCTCGATCTTGGCGGCATTCGTCTCAGCGCCTGGCAATTAGTATAGGAGCACTGTGTTTGACTTCTCTGGATGTTTCCCAGGCGAGTTATTGACAAGTAAATCCTAGACGCTCGATCTTGGTTATTTTCGCTTTCGCGGCTGGCAGTAAAAGAACCATGTTTCTGTGAATAACTCCTGAACCGTAAGTCCTAGACGCTCGCTCTTGGCTGCATTCGTTCAGCTCGTGGCAGCCAGTCTAAAAAACACTATCTTGGACTTCTCTGCATGTTTCCCAGACGAGAAATTGGCAGCATGTTCAGAACCATGTTTCTGTGAATAACTCCTGAACCGTAAGTCCTAGACGCTCGATCTTGGCGGCATTCGTCTCAGCGCCTGGCATTTAGTATAGGAGCACTGTGTTTGACTTCTCTGGATGTTTCCCAGGCGAGTTATTGACAAGTAAATCCTAGACGCTCGATCTTGGTTATTTTCGCTTTCGCGGCTGGCAGTAAAAGAACCATGTTTCTGTGAATAACTCCTGAACCGTAAGTCCTAGACGCTCGCTCTTGGCTGCATTCGATTCAGCTCGTGGCAGCCAGTCTAAAAAACACTATCTTGGACTTCTCTGCATGTTTCCCAGGCGAGCAATTGGCAGCATGTTCAGAACCATGTTTCTGTGAATAACTCCTGAACCGTAAGTCCTAGACGCTCGCTCTTGGCTGCATTCGATTCAGCTCGTGGCAGCCAGTCTAAAAAACACTATCTTGGACTTCTCTGCATGTTCCTAAGGCAAATGTTTCTAAAGCTAATTCTTGAACCGTAAGTCCTAGACGCTCGATCTTGGCGGCATTCGTCTCAGCGCCAGGCAATTAGTATAGGAGCACTGTGTTTGACTTCTCTGGATGTTTCCCAGGCGAGTTATTGACAAGTAAATCCTAGACGCTCGATCTTGGTTATTTTCGCTTTCGCGGCTGGCAGTAAAAGAACCATGTTTCTGTGAATAACTCCTGAACCGTAAGTCCTAGACGCTCGCTCTTGGCTGCATTCGATTCAGCTCGTGGCAGCCAGTCTAAAAAACACTATCTTGGACTTCTCTGCATGTTTCCCAGGCGAGCAATTGGCAGCATGTTCAGAACCATGTTTCTGTGAATAACTCCTGAACCGTAAGTCCTAGACGCTCGCTCTTGGCTGCATTCGATTCAGCTCGTGGCAGCCAGTCTAAAAAACACTATCTTGGACTTCTCTGCATGTTCCTAAGGCAAATGTTTCTAAAGCTAATTCTTGAACCGTAAGTCCTAGACGCTCGATCTTGGCGGCATTCGTCTCAGCGCCAGGCAATTAGTATAGGAGCACTGTGTTTGACTTCTCTGGATGTTTCCCAGGCGAGTTATTGACAAGTAAATCCTAGACGCTCGATCTTGTTATTTTCGCTTTCGCGGCTGGCAGTAAAAGAACCATGTTTCTGTGAATAACTCCTGAACCGTAAGTCCTAGACGCTCGCTCTTGGCTGCATTCGATTCAGCTCGTGGCAGCCAGTCTAAAAAACACTATCTTGGACTTCTCTGCTTGTTTCCCCAGGCGAGCAATTGGCAGCATGTTCAGAACCATGTTTCTGTGAATAACTCCTGAACCGTAAGTCCTAGACGCTCGCTCTTGGCTGCATTCGATTCAGCTCGTGGCAGCCAGTCTAAAAACACTATCTTGGACTTCTCTGCATGTTTCCCAGGCGAGCAATTGGCAGCATGTTCAGAACCATGTTTCTGTGAATAACTCCTGAACCGTAAGTCCTAGACGCTCGCTCTTGGCTGCATTCGATTCAGCTCGTGGCAGCCAGTCTAAAAAACACTATCTTGGACTTCTCTGCATGTTTCCCAGACGAGAAATTGGCAGCATGTTCAGAACCATGTTTCTGTGAATAACTCCTGAACCGTAAGTCCTAGACGCTCGATCTTGGCGGCATTCGTCTCAGCGCCTGGCAATTAGTATAGGAGCACTGTGTTTGACTTCTCTGGATGTTTCCCAGGCGAGTTATTGACAAGTAAATCCTAGACGCTCGATCTTGGTTATTTTCGCTTTCGCGGCTGGCAGTAAAAGAACCATGTTTCTGTGAATAACTCCTGAACCGTAAGTCCTAGACGCTCGCTCTTGGCTGCATTCGATTCAGCTCGTGGCAGCCAGTCTAAAAAACACTATCTTGGACTTCTCTGCATGTTTCCCAGACGAGAAATTGGCAGCATGTTCAGAACCATGTTTCTGTGAATAACTCCTGAACCGTAAGTCCTAGACGCTCGATCTTGGCGGCATTCGTCTCAGCGCCTGGCATTTAGTATAGGAGCACTGTGTTTGACTTCTCTGGATGTTTCCCAGGCGAGTTATTGACAAGTAAATCCTAGACGCTCGATCTTGGTTATTTTCGCTTTCGCGGCTGGCAGTAAAAGAACCATGTTTCTGTGAATAACTCCTGAACCGTAAGTCCTAGACGCTCGCTCTTGGCTGCATTCGATTCAGCTCGTGGCAGCCAGTCTAAAAAACACTATCTTGGACTTCTCTGCATGTTTCCCAGGCGAGCAATTGGCAGCATGTTCAGAACCATGTTTCTGTGAATAACTCCTGAACCGTAAGTCCTAGACGCTCGCTCTTGGCTGCATTCGATCAGCTCGTGGCAGCCAGTCTAAAAAACACTATCTTGGACTTCTCTGCATGTTCCTAAGGCAAATGTTTCTAAAGCTAATTCTTGAACCGTAAGTCCTAGACGCTCGATCTTGGCGGCATTCGTCTCAGCGCCAGGCAATTAGTATAGGAGCACTGTGTTTGACTTCTCTGGATGTTTCCCAGGCGAGTTATTGACAAGTAAATCCTAGACGCTCGATCTTGGTTATTTTCGCTTTCGCGGCTGGCAGTAAAAGAACCATGTTTCTGTGAATAACTCCTGAACCGTAAGTCCTAGACGCTCGCTCTTGGCTGCATTCGATTCAGCTCGTGGCAGCCAGTCTAAAAAACACTATCTTGGACTTCTCTGCATGTTTCCCAGGCGAGCAATTGGCAGCATGTTCAGAACCCATGTTTCTGTGAATAACTCCTGAACCGTAAGTCCTAGACGCTCGCTCTTGGCTGCATTCGATTCAGCTCGTGGCAGCCAGTCTAAAAAACACTATCTTGGACTTCTCTGCATGTTTCCCAGGCGAGCAATTGGCAGCATGTTCAGAACCATGTTTCTGTGAATAACTCCTGAACCGTAAGTCCTAGACGCTCGCTCTTGGCTGCATTCGATTCAGCTCGTGGCAGCCAGTCTAAAAAACACTATCTTGGACTTCTCTGCATGTTTCCCAGGCGAGCAATTGGCAGCATGTTCAGAACCATGTTTCTGTGAATAACTCCTGAACCGTAAGTCCTAGACGCTCGCTCTTGGCTGCATTCGATTCAGCTCGTGGCAGCCAGTCTAAAAAACACTATCTTGGACTTCTCTGCATGTTTCCCAGGCGAGAAATTGGCAGCATGTTCAGAACCATGTTTCTGTGAATAACTCCTGAACCGTAAGTCCTAGACGCTCGATCTTGGCGGCATTCGTCTCAGCGCCTGGCAATTAGTATAGGAGCACTGTGTTTGACTTCTCTGGATGTTTCCCAGGCGAGTTATTGACAAGTAAATCCTAGACGCTCGATCTTGGTTATTTTCGCTTTCGCGGCTGGCAGTAAAAGAACCATGTTTCTGTGAATAACTCCTGAACCGTAAGTCCTAGACGCTCGCTCTTGGCTGCATTCGATTCAGCTCGTGGCAGCCAGTCTAAAAAACACTATCTTGGACTTCTCTGCATGTTTCCCAGGCGAGCAATTGGCAGCATGTTCAGAACCATGTTTCTGTGAATAACTCCTGAACCGTAAGTCCTAGACGCTCGCTCTTGGCTGCATTCGATTCAGCTCGTGGCAGCCAGTCTAAAAAACACTATCTTGGACTTCTCTGCATGTTTCCCAGGCGAGCAATTGGCAGCATGTTCAGAACCATGTTTCTGTGAATAACTCCTGAACCGTAAGTCCTAGACGCTCGCTCTTGGCTGCATTCGATTCAGCTCGTGGCAGCCAGTCTAAAAAACACTATCTTGGACTTCTCTGCATGTTCCTAAGGCAAATGTTTCTAAAGCTAATTCTTGAACCGTAAGTCCTAGACGCTCGATCTTGGCGGCATTCGTCTCAGCGCCAGGCAATTAGTATAGGAGCACTGTGTTTGACTTCTCTGGATGTTTCCCAGGCGAGTTATTGACAAGTAAATCCTAGACGCTCGATCTTGGTTATTTTCGCTTTCGCGGCTGGCAGTAAAAGAACCATGTTTCTGTGAATAACTCCTGAACCGTAAGTCCTAGACGCTCGCTCTTGGCTGCATTCGATTCAGCTCGTGGCAGCCAGTCTAAAAAACACTATCTTGGACTTCTCTGCATGTTTCCCAGGCGAGCAATTGGCAGCATGTTCAGAACCATGTTTCTGTGAATAACTCCTGAACCGTAAGTCCTAGACGCTCGCTCTTGGCTGCATTCGATTCAGCTCGTGGCAGCCAGTCTAAAAAACACTATCTTGGACTTCTCTGCATGTTCCTAAGGCAAATGTTTCTAAAGCTAATTCTTGAACCGTAAGTCCTAGACGCTCGATCTTGGCGGCATTCGTCTCAGCGCCAGGCAATTAGTATAGGAGCACTGTGTTTGACTTCTCTGGATGTTTCCCAGGCGAGTTATTGACAAGTAAATCCTAGACGCTCGATCTTGGTTATTTTCGCTTTCGCGGCTGGCAGTAAAAGAACCATGTTTCTGTGAATAACTCCTGAACCGTAAGTCCTAGACGCTCGCTCTTGGCTGCATTCGATTCAGCTCGTGGCAGCCAGTCTAAAAAACACTATCTTGGACTTCTCTGCTTGTTTCCCAGGCGAGCAATTGGCAGCATGTTCAGAACCATGTTTCTGTGAATAACTCCTGAACCGTAAGTCCTAGACGCTCGCTCTTGGCTGCATTCGATTCAGCTCGTGGCAGCCAGTCTAAAAAACACTATCTTGGACTTCTCTGCATGTTTCCCAGGCGAGCAATTGGCAGCATGTTCAGAACCATGTTTCTGTGAATAACTCCTGAACCGTAAGTCCTAGACGCTCGCTCTTGGCTGCATTCGATTCAGCTCGTGGCAGCCAGTCTAAAAAACACTATCTTGGACTTCTCTGCATGTTTCCCAGGCGAGCAATTGGCAGCATGTTCAGAACCATGTTTCAGTGAATAACTCCTGAACCGTAAGTCCTAGACGCTCGCTCTTGGCTGCATTCGATTCAGCTCGTGGCAGCCAGTCTAAAAAACACTATCTTGGACTTCTCTGCATGTTTCCCAGGCGAGCAATTGGCAGCATGTTCAGAACCATGTTTCTGTGAATAACTCCTGAACCGTAAGTCCTAGACGCTCGCTCTTGGCTGCATTCGATTCAGCTCGTGGCAGCCAGTCTAAAAAACACTATCTTGGACTTCTCTGCATGTTTCCCAGGCGAGCAATTGGCAGCATGTTCAGAACCATGTTTCTGTGAATAACTCCTGAACCGTAAGTCCTAGACGCTCGCTCTTGGCTGCATTCGATTCAGCTCGTGGCAGCCAGTCTAAAAAACACTATCTTGGACTTCTCTGCATGTTCCTAAGGCAAATGTTTCTAAAGCTAATTCTTGAACCGTAAGTCCTAGACGCTCGATCTTGGCGGCATTCGTCTCAGCGCCACGCAATTAGTATAGGAGCACTGTGTTTGACTTCTCTGGATGTTTCCCAGGCGAGTTATTGACAAGTAAATCCTAGACGCTCGATCTTGGTTATTTTCGCTTTCGCGGCTGGCAGTAAAAGAACCATGTTTCTGTGAATAACTCCTGAACCGTAAGTCCTAGACGCTCGCTCTTGGCTGCATTCGATTCAGCTCGTGGCAGCCAGTCTAAAAAACACTATCTTGGACTTCTCTGCATGTTTCCCAGGCGAGAAATTGGCAGCATGTTCAGAACCATGTTTCTGTGAATAACTCCTGAACCGTAAGTCCTAGACGCTCGCTCTTGGCTGCATTCGATTCAGCTCGTGGCAGCCAGTCTAAAAAACACTATCTTGGACTTCTCTGCATGTTTCCCAGGCGAGCAATTGGCAGCATGTTCAGAACCATGTTTCTGTGAATAACTCCTGAACCGTAAGTCCTAGACGCTCGCTCTTGGCTGCATTCGATTCAGCTCGTGGCAGCCAGTCTAAAAAACTCTATCTTGGACTTCTCTGCATGTTTCCCAGGCGAGCAATTGGCAGCATGTTCAGAACCATGTTTCTGTGAATAACTCCTGAACCGTAAGTCCTAGACGCTCGCTCTTGGCTGCATTCGATTCAGCTCGTGGCAGCCAGTCTAAAAAACACTATCTTGGACTTCTCTGCATGTTCCTAAGGCAAATGTTTCTAAAGCTAATTCTTGAACCGTAAGTCCTAGACGCTCGATCTTGGCGGCATTCGTCTCAGCGCCACGCAATTAGTATAGGAGCACTGTGTTTGACTTCTCTGGATGTTTCCCAGGCGAGTTATTGACAAGTAAATCCTAGACGCTCGATCTTGGTTATTTTCGCTTTCGCGGCTGGCAGTAAAAGAACCATGTTTCTGTGAATAACTCCTGAACCGTAAGTCCTAGACGCTCGCTCTTGGCTGCATTCGATTCAGCTCGTGGCAGCCAGTCTAAAAAACACTATCTTGGACTTCTCTGCATGTTTCCCAGGCGAGAAATTGGCAGCATGTTCAGAACCATGTTTCTGTGAATAACTCCTGAACCGTAAGTCCTAGACGCTCGCTCTTGGCTGCATTCGATTCAGCTCGTGGCAGCCAGTCTAAAAAACACTATCTCGGACTTCTCTGCATGTTTCCCAGACGAGCAATTGGCAGCATGTTCAGAACCATATTTCTGTGAATAACTCCTGAACCGTAAGTCCTAGACGCTCGCTCTTGGCTGCATTCGATTCAGCTCGTGGCAGCCAGTCTAAAAAACACTATCTTGGACTTCTCTGCATGTTTCCCAGGCGAGAAATTGGCAGCATGTTCAGAACCATGTTTCTGTGAATAACTCCTGAACCGTAAGTCCTAGACGCTCGATCTTGGCGGCATTCGTCTCAGCGCCTGGCAATTAGTATAGGAGCACTGTGTTTGACTTCTCTGGATGTTTCCCAGGCGAGTTATTGACAAGTAAATCCTAGACGCTCGATCTTGGTTATTTTCGCTTTCGCGGCTGGCAGTAAAAGAACCATGTTTCTGTGAATAACTCCTGAACCGTAAGTCCTAGACGCTCGCTCTTGGCTGCATTCGATTCAGCTCGTGGCAGCCAGTCTAAAAAACACTATCTTGGACTTCTCTGCATGTTTCCCAGGCGAGCAATTGGCAGCATGTTCAGAACCATGTTTCTGTGAATAACTCCTGAACCGTAAGTCCTAGACGCTCGCTCTTGGCTGCATTCGATTCAGCTCGTGGCAGCCAGTCTAAAAAACACTATCTCGGACTTCTCTGCATGTTTCCCAGGCGAGCAATTGGCAGCATGTTCAGAACCATGTTTCTGTGAATAACTCCTGAACCGTAAGTCCTAGACGCTCGCTCTTGGCTGCATTCGATTCAGCTCGTGGCAGCCAGTCTAAAAAACACTATCTTGGACTTCTCTGCATGTTTCCCAGGCGAGAAATTGGCAGCATGTTCAGAACCATGTTTCTGTGAATAACTCCTGAACCGTAAGTCCTAGACGCTCGCTCTTGGCTGCATTCGATTCAGCTCGTGGCAGCCAGTCTAAAAAACACTATCTTGGACTTCTCTGCATGTTTCCCAGGCGAGAAATTGGCAGCATGTTCAGAACCATGTTTCTGTGAATAACTCCTGAACCGTAAGTCCTAGACGCTCGATCTTGGCGGCATTCGTCTCAGCGCCTGGCAATTAGTATAGGAGCACTGTGTTTGACTTCTCTGGATGTTTCCCAGGCGAGTTATTGACAAGTAAATCCTAGACGCTCGATCTTGGTTATTTTCGCTTTCGCGGCTGGCAGTAAAAAAACCATGTTTCTGTGAATAACTCCTGAACCGTAAGTCCTAGACGCTCGCTCTTGGCTGCATTCGATTCAGCTCGTGGCAGCCAGTCTAAACAACACTATCTTGGACTTCTCTGCATGTTTCCCAGACGAGAAATTGGCAGCATGTTCAGAACCATGTTTCTGTGAATAACTCCTGAACCGTAAGTCCTAGACGCTCGATCTTGGCGGCATTCGTCTCAGCGCCTGGCAATTAGTATAGGAGCACTGTGTTTGACTTCTCTGGATGTTTCCCAGGCGAGTTATTGACAAGTAAATCCTAGACGCTCGATCTTGGTTATTTTCGCTTTCGCGGCTGGCAGTAAAAAAACCATGTTTCTGTGAATAACTCCTGAACCGTAAGTCCTAGACGCTCGCTCTTGGCTGCATTCGATTCAGCTCGTGGCAGCCAGTCTAAAAAACACTATCTTGGACTTCTCTGCATGTTTCCCAGACGAGAAATTGGCAGCATGTTCAGAACCATGTTTCTGTGAATAACTCCTGAACCGTAAGTCCTAGACGCTCGATCTTGGCGGCATTCGTCTCAGCGCCTGGCAATTAGTATAGGAGCACTGTGTTTGACTTCTCTGGATGTTTCCCAGGCGAGTTATTGACAAGTAAATCCTAGACGCTCGATCTTGGTTATTTTCGCTTTCGCGGCTGGCAGTAAAAGAACCATGTTTCTGTGAATAACTCCTGAACCGTAAGTCCTAGACGCTCGCTCTTGGCTGCATTCGATTCAGCTCGTGGCAGCCAGTCTAAAAAACACTATCTTGGACTTCTCTGCATGTTTCCCAGACGAGAAATTGGCAGCATGTTCAGAACCATGTTTCTGTGAATAACTCCTGAACCGTAAGTCCTAGACGCTCGATCTTGGCGGCATTCGTCTCAGCGCCTGGCATTTAGTATAGGAGCACTGTGTTTGACTTCTCTGGATGTTTCCCAGGCGAGTTATTGACAAGTAAATCCTAGACGCTCGATCTTGGTTATTTTCGCTTTCGCGGCTGGCAGTAAAAGAACCATGTTTCTGTGAATAACTCCTGAACCGTAAGTCCTAGACGCTCGCTCTTGGCTGCATTCGATTCAGCTCGTGGCAGCCAGTCTAAAAAACACTATCTTGGACTTCTCTGCATGTTTCCCAGGCGAGCAATTGGCAGCATGTTCAGAACCATGTTTCTGTGAATAACTCCTGAACCGTAAGTCCTAGACGCTCGCTCTTGGCTGCATTCGATTCAGCTCGTGGCAGCCAGTCTAAAAAACACTATCTTGGACTTCTCTGCATGTTCCTAAGGCAAATGTTTCTAAAGCTAATTCTTGAACCGTAAGTCCTAGACGCTCGATCTTGGCGGCATTCGTCTCAGCGCCAGGCAATTAGTATAGGAGCACTGTGTTTGACTTCTCTGGATGTTTCCCAGGCGAGTTATTGACAAGTAAATCCTAGACGCTCGATCTTGGTTATTTTCGCTTTCGCGGCTGGCAGTAAAAGAACCATGTTTCTGTGAATAACTCCTGAACCGTAAGTCCTAGACGCTCGCTCTTGGCTGCATTCGATTCAGCTCGTGGCAGCCAGTCTAAAAAACACTATCTTGGACTTCTCTGCATGTTTCCCAGGCGAGCAATTGGCAGCATGTTCAGAACCATGTTTCTGTGAATAACTCCTGAACCGTAAGTCCTAGACGCTCGCTCTTGGCTGCATTCGATTCAGCTCGTGGCAGCCAGTCTAAAAAACACTATCTTGGACTTCTCTGCATGTTTCCCAGGCGAGCAATTGGCAGCATGTTCAGAACCATGTTTCTGTGAATAACTCCTGAACCGTAAGTCCTAGACGCTCGCTCTTGGCTGCATTCGATTCAGCTCGTGGCAGCCAGTCTAAAAAACACTATCTTGGACTTCTCTGCATGTTCCTAAGGCAAATGTTTCTAAAGCTAATTCTTGAACCGTAAGTCCTAGACGCTCGATCTTGGCGGCATTCGTCTCAGCGCCAGGCAATTAGTATAGGAGCACTGTGTTTGACTTCTCTGGATGTTTCCCAGGCGAGTTATTGACAAGTAAATCCTAGACGCTCGATCTTGGTTATTTTCGCTTTCGCGGCTGGCAGTAAAAGAACCATGTTTCTGTGAATAACTCCTGAACCGTAAGTCCTAGACGCTCGCTCTTGGCTGCATTCGATTCAGCTCGTGGCAGCCAGTCTAAAAAACACTATCTTGGACTTCTCTGCATGTTTCCCAGGCGAGCAATTGGCAGCATGTTCAGAACCATGTTTCTGTGAATAACTCCTGAACCGTAAGTCCTAGACGCTCGCTCTTGGCTGCATTCGATTCAGCTCGTGGCAGCCAGTCTAAAAAACACTATCTTGGACTTCTCTGCATGTTTCCCAGGCGAGCAATTGGCAGCATGTTCAGAACCATGTTTCTGTGAATAACTCCTGAACCGTAAGTCCTAGACGCTCGCTCTTGGCTGCATTCGATTCAGCTCGTGGCAGCCAGTCTAAAAAACACTATCTTGGACTTCTCTGCATGTTTCCCAGGCGAGCAATTGGCAGCATGTTCAGAACCATGTTTCTGTGAATAACTCCTGAACCGTAAGTCCTAGACGCTCGCTCTTGGCTGCATTCGATTCAGCTCGTGGCAGCCAGTCTAAAAAACACTATCTTGGACTTCTCTGCATGTTCCTAAGGCAAATGTTTCTAAAGCTAATTCTTGAACCGTAAGTCCTAGACGCTCGATCTTGGCGGCATTCGTCTCAGCGCCAGGCAATTAGTATAGGAGCACTGTGTTTGACTTCTCTGGATGTTTCCCAGGCGAGTTATTGACAAGTAAATCCTAGACGCTCGATCTTGGTTATTTTCGCTTTCGCGGCTGGCAGTAAAAGAACCATGTTTCTGTGAATAACTCCTGAACCGTAAGTCCTAGACGCTCGCTCTTGGCTGCATTCGATTCAGCTCGTGGCAGCCAGTCTAAAAAACACTATCTTGGACTTCTCTGCATGTTTCCCAGGCGAGCAATTGGCAGCATGTTCAGAACCATGTTTCTGTGAATAACTCCTGAACCGTAAGTCCTAGACGCTCGCTCTTGGCTGCATTCGATTCAGCTCGTGGCAGCCAGTCTAAAAAACACTATCTTGGACTTCTCTGCATGTTTCCCAGGCGAGCAATTGGCAGCATGTTCAGAACCATGTTTCTGTGAATAACTCCTGAACCGTAAGTCCTAGACGCTCGCTCTTGGCTGCATTCGATTCAGCTCGTGGCAGCCAGTCTAAAAAACACTATCTTGGACTTCTCTGCATGTTTCCCAGGCGAGCAATTGGCAGCATGTTCAGAACCATGTTTCTGTGAATAACTCCTGAACCGTAAGTCCTAGACGCTCGCTCTTGGCTGCATTCGATTCAGCTCGTGGCAGCCAGTCTAAAAAACACTATCTTGGACTTCTCTGCATGTTCCTAAGGCAAATGTTTCTAAAGCTAATTCTTGAACCGTAAGTCCTAGACGCTCGATCTTGGCGGCATTCGTCTCAGCGCCAGGCAATTAGTATAGGAGCACTGTGTTTGACTTCTCTGGATGTTTCCCAGGCGAGTTATTGACAAGTAAATCCTAGACGCTCGATCTTGGTTATTTTCGCTTTCGCGGCTGGCAGTAAAAGAACCATGTTTCTGTGAATAACTCCTGAACCGTAAGTCCTAGACGCTCGCTCTTGGCTGCATTCGATTCAGCTCGTGGCAGCCAGTCTAAAAAACACTATCTTGGACTTCTCTGCTTGTTTCCCAGGCGAGCAATTGGCAGCATGTTCAGAACCATGTTTCTGTGAATAACTCCTGAACCGTAAGTCCTAGACGCTCGCTCTTGGCTGCATTCGATTCAGCTCGTGGCAGCCAGTCTAAAAAACACTATCTTGGACTTCTCTGCATGTTTCCCAGGCGAGCAATTGGCAGCATGTTCAGAACCATGTTTCTGTGAATAACTCCTGAACCGTAAGTCCTAGACGCTCGCTCTTGGCTGCATTCGATTCAGCTCGTGGCAGCCAGTCTAAAAAACACTATCTTGGACTTCTCTGCATGTTTCCCAGGCGAGCAATTGGCAGCATGTTCAGAACCATGTTTCTGTGAATAACTCCTGAACCGTAAGTCCTAGACGCTCGCTCTTGGCTGCATTCGATTCAGCTCGTGGCAGCCAGTCTAAAAAACACTATCTTGGACTTCTCTGCATGTTCCTAAGGCAAATGTTTCTAAAGCTAATTCTTGAACCGTAAGTCCTAGACGCTCGATCTTGGCGGCATTCGTCTCAGCGCCACGCAATTAGTATAGGAGCACTGTGTTTGACTTCTCTGGATGTTTCCCAGGCGAGTTATTGACAAGTAAATCCTAGACGCTCGATCTTGGTTATTTTCGCTTTCGCGGCTGGCAGTAAAAGAACCATGTTTCTGTGAATAACTCCTGAACCGTAAGTCCTAGACGCTCGCTCTTGGCTGCATTCGATTCAGCTCGTGGCAGCCAGTCTAAAAAACACTATCTTGGACTTCTCTGCATGTTTCCCAGGCGAGAAATTGGCAGCATGTTCAGAACCATGTTTCTGTGAATAACTCCTGAACCGTAAGTCCTAGACGCTCGCTCTTGGCTGCATTCGATTCAGCTCGTGGCAGCCAGTCTAAAAAACACTATCTCGGACTTCTCTGCATGTTTCCCAGGCGAGCAATTGGCAGCATGTTCAGAACCATATTTCTGTGAATAACTCCTGAACCGTAAGTCCTAGACGCTCGCTCTTGGCTGCATTCGATTCAGCTCGTGGCAGCCAGTCTAAAAAACACTATCTTGGACTTCTCTGCATGTTTCCCAGGCGAGAAATTGGCAGCATGTTCAGAACCATGTTTCTGTGAATAACTCCTGAACCGTAAGTCCTAGACGCTCGCTCTTGGCTGCATTCGATTCAGCTCGTGGCAGCCAGTCTAAAAAAACACTATCTTGGACTTCTCTGCATGTTTCCCAGGCGAGCAATTGGCAGCATGTTCAGAACCATGTTTCTGTGAATAACTCCTGAACCGTAAGTCCTAGACGCTCGCTCTTGGCTGCATTCGATTCAGCTCGTGGCAGCCAGTCTAAAAAACACTATCTTGGACTTCTCTGCATGTTTCCCAGGCGAGCAATTGGCAGCATGTTCAGAACCATGTTTCTGTGAATAACTCCTGAACCGTAAGTCCTAGACGCTCGCTCTTGGCTGCATTCGATTCAGCTCGTGGCAGCCAGTCTAAAAAACACTATCTTGGACTTCTCTGCATGTTCCTAAGGCAAATGTTTCTAAAGCTAATTCTTGAACCGTAAGTCCTAGACGCTCGATCTTGGCGGCATTCGTCTCAGCGCCACGCAATTAGTATAGGAGCACTGTGTTTGACTTCTCTGGATGTTTCCCAGGCGAGTTATTGACAAGTAAATCCTAGACGCTCGATCTTGGTTATTTTCGCTTTCGCGGCTGGCAGTAAAAGAACCATGTTTCTGTGAATAACTCCTGAACCGTAAGTCCTAGACGCTCGCTCTTGGCTGCATTCGATTCAGCTCGTGGCAGCCAGTCTAAAAAACACTATCTTGGACTTCTCTGCATGTTTCCCAGGCGAGCAATTGGCAGCATGTTCAGAACCATGTTTCTGTGAATAACTCCTGAACCGTAAGTCCTAGACGCTCGCTCTTGGCTGCATTCGATTCAGCTCGTGGCAGCCAGTCTAAAAAACTCTATCTTGGACTTCTCTGCATGTTTCCCAGGCGAGCAATTGGCAGCATGTTCAGAACCATGTTTCTGTGAATAACTCCTGAACCGTAAGTCCTAGACGCTCGCTCTTGGCTGCATTCGATTCAGCTCGTGGCAGCCAGTCTAAAAAACACTATCTTGGACTTCTCTGCATGTTCCTAAGGCAAATGTTTCTAAAGCTAATTCTTGAACCGTAAGTCCTAGACGCTCGATCTTGGCGGCATTCGTCTCAGCGCCACGCAATTAGTATAGGAGCACTGTGTTTGACTTCTCTGGATGTTTCCCAGGCGAGTTATTGACAAGTAAATCCTAGACGCTCGATCTTGGTTATTTTCGCTTTCGCGGCTGGCAGTAAAAGAACCATGTTTCTGTGAATAACTCCTGAACCGTAAGTCCTAGACGCTCGCTCTTGGCTGCATTCGATTCAGCTCGTGGCAGCCAGTCTAAAAAACACTATCTTGGACTTCTCTGCATGTTTCCCAGGCGAGAAATTGGCAGCATGTTCAGAACCATGTTTCTGTGAATAACTCCTGAACCGTAAGTCCTAGACGCTCGCTCTTGGCTGCATTCGATTCAGCTCGTGGCAGCCAGTCTAAAAAACACTATCTCGGACTTCTCTGCATGTTTCCCAGACGAGCAATTGGCAGCATGTTCAGAACCATATTTCTGTGAATAACTCCTGAACCGTAAGTCCTAGACGCTCGCTCTTGGCTGCATTCGATTCAGCTCGTGGCAGCCAGTCTAAAAAACACTATCTTGGACTTCTCTGCATGTTTCCCAGGCGAGAAATTGGCAGCATGTTCAGAACCATGTTTCTGTGAATAACTCCTGAACCGTAAGTCCTAGACGCTCGATCTTGGCGGCATTCGTCTCAGCGCCTGGCAATTAGTATAGGAGCACTGTGTTTGACTTCTCTGGATGTTTCCCAGGCGAGTTATTGACAAGTAAATCCTAGACGCTCGATCTTGGTTATTTTCGCTTTCGCGGCTGGCAGTAAAAGAACCATGTTTCTGTGAATAACTCCTGAACCGTAAGTCCTAGACGCTCGCTCTTGGCTGCATTCGATTCAGCTCGTGGCAGCCAGTCTAAAAAACACTATCTTGGACTTCTCTGCATGTTTCCCAGGCGAGCAATTGGCAGCATGTTCAGAACCATGTTTCTGTGAATAACTCCTGAACCGTAAGTCCTAGACGCTCGCTCTTGGCTGCATTCGATTCAGCTCGTGGCAGCCAGTCTAAAAAACACTATCTCGGACTTCTCTGCATGTTTCCCAGGCGAGCAATTGGCAGCATGTTCAGAACCATGTTTCTGTGAATAACTCCTGAACCGTAAGTCCTAGACGCTCGCTCTTGGCTGCATTCGATTCAGCTCGTGGCAGCCAGTCTAAAAAACACTATCTTGGACTTCTCTGCATGTTTCCCAGGCGAGAAATTGGCAGCATGTTCAGAACCATGTTTCTGTGAATAACTCCTGAACCGTAAGTCCTAGACGCTCGCTCTTGGCTGCATTCGATTCAGCTCGTGGCAGCCAGTCTAAAAAACACTATCTTGGACTTCTCTGCATGTTTCCCAGGCGAGAAATTGGCAGCATGTTCAGAACCATGTTTCTGTGAATAACTCCTGAACCGTAAGTCCTAGACGCTCGATCTTGGCGGCATTCGTCTCAGCGCCTGGCAATTAGTATAGGAGCACTGTGTTTGACTTCTCTGGATGTTTCCCAGGCGAGTTATTGACAAGTAAATCCTAGACGCTCGATCTTGGTTATTTTCGCTTTCGCGGCTGGCAGTAAAAAAACCATGTTTCTGTGAATAACTCCTGAACCGTAAGTCCTAGACGCTCGCTCTTGGCTGCATTCGATTCAGCTCGTGGCAGCCAGTCTAAAAAACACTATCTTGGACTTCTCTGCATGTTTCCCAGACGAGAAATTGGCAGCATGTTCAGAACCATGTTTCTGTGAATAACTCCTGAACCGTAAGTCCTAGACGCTCGATCTTGGCGGCATTCGTCTCAGCGCCTGGCAATTAGTATAGGAGCACTGTGTTTGACTTCTCTGGATGTTTCCCAGGCGAGTTATTGACAAGTAAATCCTAGACGCTCGATCTTGGTTATTTTCGCTTTCGCGGCTGGCAGTAAAAAAACCATGTTTCTGTGAATAACTCCTGAACCGTAAGTCCTAGACGCTCGCTCTTGGCTGCATTCGATTCAGCTCGTGGCAGCCAGTCTAAAAAACACTATCTTGGACTTCTCTGCATGTTTCCCAGACGAGAAATTGGCAGCATGTTCAGAACCATGTTTCTGTGAATAACTCCTGAACCGTAAGTCCTAGACGCTCGATCTTGGCGGCATTCGTCTCAGCGCCTGGCAATTAGTATAGGAGCACTGTGTTTGACTTCTCTGGATGTTTCCCAGGCGAGTTATTGACAAGTAAATCCTAGACGCTCGATCTTGGTTATTTTCGCTTTCGCGGCTGGCAGTAAAAGAACCATGTTTCTGTGAATAACTCCTGAACCGTAAGTCCTAGACGCTCGCTCTTGGCTGCATTCGATTCAGCTCGTGGCAGCCAGTCTAAAAAACACTATCTTGGACTTCTCTGCATGTTTCCCAGACGAGAAATTGGCAGCATGTTCAGAACCATGTTTCTGTGAATAACTCCTGAACCGTAAGTCCTAGACGCTCGATCTTGGCGGCATTCGTCTCAGCGCCTGGCATTTAGTATAGGAGCACTGTGTTTGACTTCTCTGGATGTTTCCCAGGCGAGTTATTGACAAGTAAATCCTAGACGCTCGATCTTGGTTATTTTCGCTTTCGCGGCTGGCAGTAAAAGAACCATGTTTCTGTGAATAACTCCTGAACCGTAAGTCCTAGACGCTCGCTCTTGGCTGCATTCGATTCAGCTCGTGGCAGCCAGTCTAAAAAACACTATCTTGGACTTCTCTGCATGTTTCCCAGGCGAGCAATTGGCAGCATGTTCAGAACCATGTTTCTGTGAATAACTCCTGAACCGTAAGTCCTAGACGCTCGCTCTTGGCTGCATTCGATTCAGCTCGTGGCAGCCAGTCTAAAAAACACTATCTTGGACTTCTCTGCATGTTCCTAAGGCAAATGTTTCTAAAGCTAATTCTTGAACCGTAAGTCCTAGACGCTCGATCTTGGCGGCATTCGTCTCAGCGCCAGGCAATTAGTATAGGAGCACTGTGTTTGACTTCTCTGGATGTTTCCCAGGCGAGTTATTGACAAGTAAATCCTAGACGCTCGATCTTGGTTATTTTCGCTTTCGCGGCTGGCAGTAAAAGAACCATGTTTCTGTGAATAACTCCTGAACCGTAAGTCCTAGACGCTCGCTCTTGGCTGCATTCGATTCAGCTCGTGGCAGCCAGTCTAAAAAACACTATCTTGGACTTCTCTGCATGTTTCCCAGGCGAGCAATTGGCAGCATGTTCAGAACCATGTTTCTGTGAATAACTCCTGAACCGTAAGTCCTAGACGCTCGCTCTTGGCTGCATTCGATTCAGCTCGTGGCAGCCAGTCTAAAAAACACTATCTTGGACTTCTCTGCATGTTTCCCAGGCGAGCAATTGGCAGCATGTTCAGAACCATGTTTCTGTGAATAACTCCTGAACCGTAAGTCCTAGACGCTCGCTCTTGGCTGCATTCGATTCAGCTCGTGGCAGCCAGTCTAAAAAACACTATCTTGGACTTCTCTGCATGTTCCTAAGGCAAATGTTTCTAAAGCTAATTCTTGAACCGTAAGTCCTAGACGCTCGATCTTGGCGGCATTCGTCTCAGCGCCAGGCAATTAGTATAGGAGCACTGTGTTTGACTTCTCTGGATGTTTCCCAGGCGAGTTATTGACAAGTAAATCCTAGACGCTCGATCTTGGTTATTTTCGCTTTCGCGGCTGGCAGTAAAAGAACCATGTTTCTGTGAATAACTCCTGAACCGTAAGTCCTAGACGCTCGCTCTTGGCTGCATTCGATTCAGCTCGTGGCAGCCAGTCTAAAAAACACTATCTTGGACTTCTCTGCATGTTTCCCAGGCGAGCAATTGGCAGCATGTTCAGAACCATGTTTCTGTGAATAACTCCTGAACCGTAAGTCCTAGACGCTCGCTCTTGGCTGCATTCGATTCAGCTCGTGGCAGCCAGTCTAAAAAACACTATCTTGGACTTCTCTGCATGTTTCCCAGGCGAGCAATTGGCAGCATGTTCAGAACCATGTTTCTGTGAATAACTCCTGAACCGTAAGTCCTAGACGCTCGCTCTTGGCTGCATTCGATTCAGCTCGTGGCAGCCAGTCTAAAAAACACTATCTTGGACTTCTCTGCATGTTTCCCAGGCGAGCAATTGGCAGCATGTTCAGAACCATGTTTCTGTGAATAACTCCTGAACCGTAAGTCCTAGACGCTCGCTCTTGGCTGCATTCGATTCAGCTCGTGGCAGCCAGTCTAAAAAACACTATCTTGGACTTCTCTGCATGTTCCTAAGGCAAATGTTTCTAAAGCTAATTCTTGAACCGTAAGTCCTAGACGCTCGATCTTGGCGGCATTCGTCTCAGCGCCAGGCAATTAGTATAGGAGCACTGTGTTTGACTTCTCTGGATGTTTCCCAGGCGAGTTATTGACAAGTAAATCCTAGACGCTCGATCTTGGTTATTTTCGCTTTCGCGGCTGGCAGTAAAAGAACCATGTTTCTGTGAATAACTCCTGAACCGTAAGTCCTAGACGCTCGCTCTTGGCTGCATTCGATTCAGCTCGTGGCAGCCAGTCTAAAAAACACTATCTTGGACTTCTCTGCATGTTTCCCAGGCGAGCAATTGGCAGCATGTTCAGAACCATGTTTCTGTGAATAACTCCTGAACCGTAAGTCCTAGACGCTCGCTCTTGGCTGCATTCGATTCAGCTCGTGGCAGCCAGTCTAAAAAACACTATCTTGGACTTCTCTGCATGTTTCCCAGGCGAGCAATTGGCAGCATGTTCAGAACCATGTTTCTGTGAATAACTCCTGAACCGTAAGTCCTAGACGCTCGCTCTTGGCTGCATTCGATTCAGCTCGTGGCAGCCAGTCTAAAAAACACTATCTTGGACTTCTCTGCATGTTTCCCAGGCGAGCAATTGGCAGCATGTTCAGAACCATGTTTCTGTGAATAACTCCTGAACCGTAAGTCCTAGACGCTCGCTCTTGGCTGCATTCGATTCAGCTCGTGGCAGCCAGTCTAAAAAACACTATCTTGGACTTCTCTGCATGTTCCTAAGGCAAATGTTTCTAAAGCTAATTCTTGAACCGTAAGTCCTAGACGCTCGATCTTGGCGGCATTCGTCTCAGCGCCAGGCAATTAGTATAGGAGCACTGTGTTTGACTTCTCTGGATGTTTCCCAGGCGAGTTATTGACAAGTAAATCCTAGACGCTCGATCTTGGTTATTTTCGCTTTCGCGGCTGGCAGTAAAAGAACCATGTTTCTGTGAATAACTCCTGAACCGTAAGTCCTAGACGCTCGCTCTTGGCTGCATTCGATTCAGCTCGTGGCAGCCAGTCTAAAAAACACTATCTTGGACTTCTCTGCATGTTTCCCAGGCGAGCAATTGGCAGCATGTTCAGAACCATGTTTCTGTGAATAACTCCTGAACCGTAAGTCCTAGACGCTCGCTCTTGGCTGCATTCGATTCAGCTCGTGGCAGCCAGTCTAAAAAACACTATCTTGGACTTCTCTGCATGTTTCCCAGGCGAGCAATTGGCAGCATGTTCAGAACCATGTTTCTGTGAATAACTCCTGAACCGTAAGTCCTAGACGCTCGCTCTTGGCTGCATTCGATTCAGCTCGTGGCAGCCAGTCTAAAAAACACTATCTTGGACTTCTCTGCATGTTTCCCAGGCGAGCAATTGGCAGCATGTTCAGAACCATGTTTCTGTGAATAACTCCTGAACCGTAAGTCCTAGACGCTCGCTCTTGGCTGCATTCGATTCAGCTCGTGGCAGCCAGTCTAAAAAACACTATCTTGGACTTCTCTGCATGTTCCTAAGGCAAATGTTTCTAAAGCTAATTCTTGAACCGTAAGTCCTAGACGCTCGATCTTGGCGGCATTCGTCTCAGCGCCAGGCAATTAGTATAGGAGCACTGTGTTTGACTTCTCTGGATGTTTCCCAGGCGAGTTATTGACAAGTAAATCCTAGACGCTCGATCTTGGTTATTTTCGCTTTCGCGGCTGGCAGTAAAAGAACCATGTTTCTGTGAATAACTCCTGAACCGTAAGTCCTAGACGCTCGCTCTTGGATGCATTCGATTCAGCTCGTGGCAGCCAGTCTAAAAAACACTATCTTGGACTTCTCTGCTTGTTTCCCAGGCGAGCAATTGGCAGCATGTTCAGAACCATGTTTCTGTGAATAACTCCTGAACCGTAAGTCCTAGACGCTCGCTCTTGGCTGCATTCGATTCAGCTCGTGGCAGCCAGTCTAAAAAACACTATCTTGGACTTCTCTGCATGTTTCCCAGGCGAGCAATTGGCAGCATGTTCAGAACCATGTTTCTGTGAATAACTCCTGAACCGTAAGTCCTAGACGCTCGCTCTTGGCTGCATTCGATTCAGCTCGTGGCAGCCAGTCTAAAAAACACTATCTTGGACTTCTCTGCATGTTTCCCAGGCGAGCAATTGGCAGCATGTTCAGAACCATGTTTCTGTGAATAACTCCTGAACCGTAAGTCCTAGACGCTCGCTCTTGGCTGCATTCGATTCAGCTCGTGGCAGCCAGTCTAAAAAACACTATCTTGGACTTCTCTGCATGTTCCTAAGGCAAATGTTTCTAAAGCTAATTCTTGAA
Source organism: Rhinoderma darwinii (assembly GCF_050947455.1). Taxonomy (NCBI): domain Eukaryota; kingdom Metazoa; phylum Chordata; class Amphibia; order Anura; family Rhinodermatidae; genus Rhinoderma; species Rhinoderma darwinii. Next base: position 24,428 of record NW_027462546.1, read on the forward strand.
CCGTAAGTCCTAGACGCTCGATCTTGGCGGCATTCGTCTCAGCGCCACGCAATTAGTATAGGAGCACTGTGTTTGACTTCTCTGGATGTTTCCCAGGCGAGTTATTGACAAGTAAATCCTAGACGCTCGATCTTGGTTATTTTCGCTTTCGCGGCTGGCAGTAAAAGAACCATGTTTCTGTGAATAACTCCTGAACCGTAAGTCCTAGACGCTCGCTCTTGGCTGCATTCGATTCAGCTCGTGGCAGCCAGTCTAAAAAACACTATCTTGGACTTCTCTGCATGTTTCCCAGGCGAGAAATTGGCAGCATGTTCAGAACCATGTTTCTGTGAATAACTCCTGAACCGTAAGTCCTAGACGCTCGCTCTTGGCTGCATTCGATTCAGCTCGTGGCAGCCAGTCTAAAAAACACTATCTCGGACTTCTCTGCATGTTTCCCAGGCGAGCAATTGGCAGCATGTTCAGAACCATATTTCTGTGAATAACTCCTGAACCGTAAGTCCTAGACGCTCGCTCTTGGCTGCATTCGATTCAGCTCGTGGCAGCCAGTCTAAAAAACACTATCTTGGACTTCTCTGCATGTTTCCCAGGCGAGAAATTGGCAGCATGTTCAGAACCATGTTTCTGTGAATAACTCCTGAACCGTAAGTCCTAGACGCTCGCTCTTGGCTGCATTCGATTCAGCTCGTGGCAGCCAGTCTAAAAAACACTATCTTGGACTTCTCTGCATGTTTCCCAGGCGAGCAATTGGCAGCATGTTCAGAACCATGTTTCTGTGAATAACTCCTGAACCGTAAGTCCTAGACGCTCGCTCTTGGCTGCATTCGATTCAGCTCGTGGCAGCCAGTCTAAAAAACTCTATCTTGGACTTCTCTGCATGTTTCCCAGGCGAGCAATTGGCAGCATGTTCAGAACCATGTTTCTGTGAATAACTCCTGAACCGTAAGTCCTAGACGCTCGCTCTTGGCTGCATTCGATTCAGCTCGTGGCAGCCAGTCTAAAAAACACTATCTTGGACTTCTCTGCATGTTCCTAAGGCAAATGTTTCTAAAGCTAATTCTTGAACCGTAAGTCCTAGACGCTCGATCTTGGCGGCATTCGTCTCAGCGCCACGCAATTAGTATAGGAGCACTGTGTTTGACTTCTCTGGATGTTTCCCAGGCGAGTTATTGACAAGTAAATCCTAGACGCTCGATCTTGGTTATTTTCGCTTTCGCGGCTGGCAGTAAAAGAACCATGTTTCTGTGAATAACTCCTGAACCGTAAGTCCTAGACGCTCGCTCTTGGCTGCATTCGATTCAGCTCGTGGCAGCCAGTCTAAAAAACACTATCTTGGACTTCTCTGCATGTTTCCCAGGCGAGCAATTGGCAGCATGTTCAGAACCATGTTTCTGTGAATAACTCCTGAACCGTAAGTCCTAGACGCTCGCTCTTGGCTGCATTCGATTCAGCTCGTGGCAGCCAGTCTAAAAAACACTATCTTGGACTTCTCTGCATGTTCCTAAGGCAAATGTTTCTAAAGCTAATTCTTGAACCGTAAGTCCTAGACGCTCGATCTTGGCGGCATTCGTCTCAGCGCCAGGCAATTAGTATAGGAGATAAAGAAAAACAGATGTGGTTTTTACAAACCATACCTAAAGAACCCAAAATTGCAATATAATATAGCACGGTGCCATTCCTGATATGAATTAAATAGAAAAGAAAAAAGAAAAAAGAGATTCAGAAATGTAAATAGGCACTCTTGGGCTCAATAAAATTGAATAATTATTTTATTTCTTGACTCCAGATAATACCGGAAAGAGTAAATTTATACATATACAAAAAACAATTTAAAAAGAGAAATCTCCTGGCCAGGGAAAGAACATACGAGTATTATTCAAAACACAAGTGATATAACCTAATAATTGTGTGACATAATGTATGTGTTTCAAACCATTTTACAAAAGAGTTTCCAATAGGAAAACCGCCATAATATGTTCACACCTGCGGTTTCCAAACATATATTAAATGTGTATCAGAAATACCAAGAAACCTGTTTAGAACAATGGTTAATCATATAACATGTAATAAGCCTTCAGAATATAGGTAATATTACAAGAAAAATATAAAGTATGATATATATATGTACCACACATTTACAAGACGATTTCTTGAAAAACCGCTAGACTGTATTCACATTTGCGGTTTCCAACCATATATGTATTAGGTATAATAATGTTGCCAAAGGACCTTTTGACAGTAACTATTGATGTTATAATATACAATAGACCCTTCGAGACAAGATTGATATTACCAAATGGATATATAACATGATGTATATGTTATACAATTATACAATTGAATTTCAAAATGGAAAACCGCTGGACTGTATTCACACCTGCGGTTTCCAACCATATATGTATTATGTATCCAAATATTGCCCAAGGGCCTGTTCTAGGTTACTGTTAGTGATATTAATAAGGAAGATATTTTCTACCTACGTATGAAATATGATTTGGCTCTCAACAATAAAAATGGCCTCATTAATTGAATAAATGTGGTTATAAGCACGCTTTTTTCACTCTCATCGAGTAGATGGATAATTCCAATTCAAAGCTGATCACAATAGGAAGTCTCTTTCCCAGACCCACGAGTCTGTATGTAGCTCTCAGGCAGTTGAGTGTTCGAAGAAAAAAACTTTTTGATATTATAAGCTTTTCAATGGATTTTTACCTTCACCTCCGACATCCAATAAGTGCCAGGAAGACCATGCAAGGAGATAATTTACTCCGATGTAGAAAGTATAGTAGATCTCCTCAGGAGGAAAATACACCTGTATGGTCACACAATTGATTTAAAAACAGCCACGACTCCACAATTACTTCTCTTGGCGCCTTCCTCTATAGATCCATGCTGGTAACAACCATTGTACTCACTGGGATAGAAGCCCAGAAATGCAGGATCATGCACTGAAATTTCAGACGAAAAGAAGGCACTCCAAGAGGAACAGACCAAGCCGGGCAGAATCGCACGCCGGCAGCCGAATAGGTAATGGTTCCAACGTATGTTCCTTTCCACAGAAGGTCTTCAAAACTGGACAGGTATTCTCTGGGCAGGGTTAGGACGTCACTACCCGCCCCATTGATTAACACAGCTGACGCGTTTCATCCCTGAACGGGATTTCTTCAGAGCAGTTTGACAATTACTACCAATCACACTATATTTATATAGTGTCCCAACTTCATTCATTGGTTCCATAATCAAAAACATAATGTTTCACATAAAGATCTTGTGGATATTATATATTTAACTCTTGCATGAAATGCCGCCATGATGTATATCTCTCAATTTAAATAACAGACAAAAGAATTTATATATTCAAACCAGCAATTAGAATATCCAAAAAATCAAAATACATAGAAAATATTTAATATTTATCCGGAGGAGGGTAATCAGTGATGTGTCTCTACTTGGTCAAAAATGAGATCAATCGTTAAATTTAAATACCATTACTGCCTAGATTTTATTAATAAAATTAAATCTTCCGCTAATACGGTTAGCCATTACTGTACAGACTTTACGATGGATTTATGGAGGAAAATATTTTTTCTTCTTCATCAAAAGGAGATCCCCCATTGTAACGAAAGATGAAACCTGTTCAGTTCTTTCAGCACATGTATGTATATGAACTATATTCAACAATACAAGAAAGTATATGAGATACAGATGATACCTTAGGGGAGGCAGGGACGGAGAACTATTACCAGTTAAGGCATCAGTACCCGGGTCCCCACCGCCCCCAAAGCAGAATCAATCCCAATACAATAAATCTAAGTGTGTAAATTTAACTATTGAATTACATCACATTGAATATATGCATAAAAAGAGCTATGATGACTAACAGGAGCCATCCCACCCATTTGAGATTTTTTATCCAATAGATTGATCATTTTATATTGGGAATAATATTACCCACAATCATACCAATAAAGGAAGATTATAATTGAATAAAAGATATATAAGTTATCCAGATGAAGAGGCAATTTAGGGTTAAACTTTCAGATTTCAATAACAGGACCAGAGATTTTTATATTAAATTCAAAAAGATTTTTTTCCCAAGAATTTCACAAACAATTATCCTAGATCATCCTCCAAAGGTAACATAGAGAGGATTCCTTTCTTTTAATCCAACATTTTTTTATATCAAAGATAATATATATATAGAACCAACTGATTCCAAAGTACTAAAAATTGGGGAAGATATGGAGCAATCTTTCAGACCCCAACCGTTTAAAGGAACATGTTAAATTTAATTTCATTATTCAATCCCCAAGGATTCAAAGTTTTTAATGTATAAATCCACATAGTTTCCTTCTGAAGGAGTATTCGATTGAGATCACCTCCCCTTCTATCTTGAGATAATTGATAAATCCCCATAAATTTTAAGCCAGTTGGAGATTGAGCATGGTACGTTTTAAAATGTGCAGCTAGAGGATTAGCCATTTCACCCTTGTTGATATCTCTAATATGTTCACTAATGCGAACATGTAGTTCACGTTTCGTTTTCCCAATATATTGTTTCCCACATGGGCAAGTAATAGAGTAAACGACCATGGTTGAGCGACAATTAATAAAGTTATAAACTTTAAATTCCCTTTTATGTTCACTATCCAAAAATTTGTCTGATTTTAAGACATACTTACAGCATTTACAAGAGCCACACATGAACATTCCTTTGGGACGTTTCTGTAACCATTTCTCATTATTTGGGGTCCTTCTCTTAAACTCAGAACTCACCAGCAAATTCCTCAAAGTAGGGGCCTTTCTTGGAACCATACTCGGTATGTTCCCTACTATTGAATTAATTCTTTTATCCAAAGTCAAGTGTGGCCAGTTTTTAATCATCAGATTCCGGAGTATGTTCCAATGGGACCCATACCTTGAAATGAATCTAACTCTATCATCACTATTATCCTTTTTGACTCTTTTAAGAATTTCCTCTCTATTATGCATAGATGCTCTATTGTATCCTTTCTTGATCATTTTCTTGGAATAACCCCTATCTTCAAAGCGAGATGATAAATCTTGCGCTTCGCTTTTAAAGTCCCTGAAATCCGTACAATTACGACGAATTCGAAGGAATTCACTAATCGGAATCCCCTTAATTTGAGATGGAAAATGATGGCTGGTTGCTGCCAAGAGGGTATTACCAGATGTCGGTTTCCGATATGTGGTCGTTTTTAATTTATTTCCTTCTCTATGGATATTAAGATCTAAAAAGCTAATATGATCTTTGTTATGAGAGAAAGTCAGAAGAATATTAAGTTCATTGGAGTTTAAATCACCAATAAAACTTTCAAGTGAGTCCAAGGGTCCCTTCCAGCACAAGAGAACATCGTCCATGTATCTCAGCCAAACGGATGCACATTTTCTGAAAAGAGGATGAGGATATACTATGAACTCCTCCCACCAGCCCAAGTGTAAGCAGGCATATGATGGTGCACAGGAGGATCCCATAGCCGTTCCACGAACTTGACGATAAAATTTACCATCAAAAGAGAAACAGTTATAATTCAAAACGAATTCCAACATTTCAATAATAAATTCATTTTGATGGGCCCAGTCTCCTCCCCTCCTCTCCAGAAAATGCGCAGCCGCCTTAAGGCCAACATTATGTGGGATGGAAGTATACAAGGACTCCACATCCAATCCTACCAGGATAAAGTCTTCCTCAAAATTCAAATTATTGATTTTATTAAGAAGATCCCCCGTATCCAATACAAAAGATGGAAGTGTACGCACAAAAGGTTTCAATTTTTCATCAATATATTTGCCAAGATGATCTGTTGGGCCATCACACCCTGAAATAATAGGTCTACCTGGGGGTGTATTCCTATTTTTGTGTACCTTAGGGAGTACATATATTGTAGGCATACGGGGTTCTCTTACCTCTAAAAATTGGAACTCATTTTTGTTTATTAGGCCCTCATCCAATGCAAAAGTCAATTTTCTATTCAAAGTTCCCATTATGTTATCCAGTGGATTATCATTCAAAAGGGAATATGTATCCGTTTCCAATTGTCTTCTAATTTCACCGACATAGTCATCCTCTCTGAGGAGGACAACATTCCCACCCTTGTCACTGGGCTTTATTACAATGTTCTCAATATTTTGTAGTTCTTTTAGGGCTTTTCGTTCCCTTTCAGTTAGGTTGTCCTCACACAGAAAGGAGGACCAGTCGATGACACTTATATCTCTAAGCATGGCCTCCAAAAATGCATGTGTATATCTGTTAGAGTGTATACTAGGCATAGTACTACTTTTTTTACGCAAACCCGTAAACTCTGGGATAATCTCCGCACGGTCCTCTCTAGGAATATCTATATTCTCCAATAGATTACCTTCCTCCCATAATTCATTTAAATCCGCTAGGGTGTCTAAATCAGACATTTCCAAATCTATTTCTCTCTGTGATTCTAACATAACATTCTCATTTTGAATATTCCTCTCGTTTTTTTCCCCATGCCAAAGTCTCAAAAGAATCTTTCTAAGAAAAAGGTGAAGATCTTTACATATTTCAAATTCCTTACCAGGGGTAACTGGTGAAAAACCCAAACCACGATTTAATAAAGATATATGGTGTGTTGATAGAGGGAAGTCTGTTAGATTAATTATATTATTCAGATTATTATCTATCTTCCCCTGCGTTGTCTTGTATTGGGTCCTCCTTTTTTCTCTACTATTCTTTCCTCTCCGAATATCTTCCTTATTAATATCACTAACAGTAACCTAGAACAGGCCCTTGGGCAATATTTGGATACATAATACATATATGGTTGGAAACCGCAGGTGTGAATACAGTCCAGCGGTTTTCCATTTTGAAATTCAATTGTATAATTGTATAACATATACATCATGTTATATATCCATTTGGTAATATCAATCTTGTCTCGAAGGGTCTATTGTATATTATAACATCAATAGTTACTGTCAAAAGGTCCTTTGGCAACATTATTATACCTAATACATATATGGTTGGAAACCGCAAATGTGAATACAGTCTAGCGGTTTTTCAAGAAATCGTCTTGTAAATGTGTGGTACATATATATATCATACTTTATATTTTTCTTGTAATATTACCTATATTCTGAAGGCTTATTACATGTTATATGATTAACCATTGTTCTAAACAGGTTTCTTGGTATTTCTGATACACATTTAATATATGTTTGGAAACCGCAGGTGTGAACATATTATGGCGGTTTTCCTATTGGAAACTCTTTTGTAAAATGGTTTGAAACACATACATTATGTCACACAATTATTAGGTTATATCACTTGTGTTTTGAATAATACTCGTATGTTCTTTCCCTGGCCAGGAGATTTCTCTTTTTAAATTGTTTTTTGTATATGTATAAATTTACTCTTTCCGGTATTATCTGGAGTCAAGAAATAAAATAATTATTCAATTTTATTGAGCCCAAGAGTGCCTATTTACATTTCTGAATCTCTTTTTTCTTTTTTCTTTTCTATTTAATTCATATCAGGAATGGCACCGTGCTATATTATATTGCAATTTTGGGTTCTTTAGGTATGGTTTGTAAAAACCACATCTGTTTTTCTTTATATCATATTTTTGGAGGGTGTTTTCCTTCCTGTTTTTGTCTATATACCTTTTTTAAGAAAAATAGAAAATATTTTCTTTCTTGATTTGTGAGGGTATCAGTGGTGTGTCCTGATCATGGCCTACTGTCTGGATTTGGAGGTTGATGCACAGATTGCGGCACTTCTGAATTGTGAAATGAATAGAGGTGCAGAGGATATTGGAGGAGATATATATGGTTTATTTAAAAATCATCGGAGACTTATCTTGAGCCATTTGAGACGGAAGTGGGATATTCAGAGTTTAGAGGCATATAGGCTGTCCAAAATTGTCCCAAGAGGCCTACGCAGACGTACAACACCTGCATCACATTTTAAGAGCGAAGCATTTTTAGAAAAATGGGATGATGAGTGTCTAAGGCATTCAATGAATTTGATGGAGTTACTAATAGAAGAGGAGAAAAATATGCTTAGTTTGCTCAATATGGAAATTGAGGAGAGTGTCAAAAAATTGGATATTTTTTGTAGGGATCAGGAATTTGAAAAATTAAATAATAGTCTTAAGAAGGAGGTAGAAGTAGAACTTCGTGAAATATCAGTACGAAAAAGGAGAAAGTTCCAAAGGGATACTTCTGATTTTGAACAGAAACAAATTTTCTCCTTTACAAAAAATAGAGAAAGACAGAATAGGAATAGAGTAAGGGTGAGAAGAAATACCTTTATGTCAACAGATGGGGAAACTACAAGTGACCTATCTAGTGACAATGAGATGGGTAAACACGTTAGAGTTGAGGAATCACAATCCAAGGTTTCTTTTTTAGGGGACAGAAACAGAGGAAAATTCGGAGAGGAAAGAATAGTAGAGAAAAAAGGAGGACCCAATACAAGACAACGCAGGGGAAGATAGATAATAATCTGAATAATATAATTAATCTAACAGACTTCCCTCTATCAACACACCATATATCTTTATTAAATCGTGGTTTGGGTTTTTCACCAGTTACCCCTGGTAAGGAATTTGAAATATGTAAAGATCTTCACCTTTTTCTTAGAAAGATTCTTTTGAGACTTTGGCATGGGGAAAAAAACGAGAGGAATATTCAAAATGAGAATGTTATGTTAGAATCACAGAGAGAAATAGATTTGGAAATGTCTGATTTAGACACCCTAGCGGATTTAAATGAATTATGGGAGGAAGGTAATCTATTGGAGAATATAGATATTCCTAGAGAGGACCGTGCGGAGATTATCCCAGAGTTTACGGGTTTGCGTAAAAAAAGTAGTACTATGCCTAGTATACACTCTAACAGATATACACATGCATTTTTGGAGGCCATGCTTAGAGATATAAGTGTCATCGACTGGTCCTCCTTTCTGTGTGAGGACAACCTAACTGAAAGGGAACGAAAAGCCCTAAAAGAACTACAAAATATTGAGAACATTGTAATAAAGCCCAGTGACAAGGGTGGGAATGTTGTCCTCCTCAGAGAGGATGACTATGTCGGTGAAATTAGAAGACAATTGGAAACGGATACATATTCCCTTTTGAATGATAATCCACTGGATAACATAATGGGAACTTTGAATAGAAAATTGACTTTTGCATTGGATGAGGGCCTAATAAACAAAAATGAGTTCCAATTTTTAGAGGTAAGAGAACCCCGTATGCCTACAATATATGTACTCCCTAAGGTACACAAAAATAGGAATACACCCCCAGGTAGACCTATTATTTCAGGGTGTGATGGCCCAACAGATCATCTTGGCAAATATATTGATGAAAAATTGAAACCTTTTGTGCGTACACTTCCATCTTTTGTATTGGATACGGGGGATCTTCTTAATAAAATCAATAATTTGAATTTTGAGGAAGACTTTATCCTGGTAGGATTGGATGTGGAGTCCTTGTATACTTCCATCCCACATAATGTTGGCCTTAAGGCGGCTGCGCATTTTCTGGAGAGGAGGGGAGGAGACTGGGCCCATCAAAATGAATTTATTATTGAAATGTTGGAATTCGTTTTGAATTATAACTGTTTCTCTTTTGATGGTAAATTTTATCGTCAAGTTCGTGGAACGGCTATGGGATCCTCCTGTGCACCATCATATGCCTGCTTACACTTGGGCTGGTGGGAGGAGTTCATAGTATATCCTCATCCTCTTTTCAGAAAATGTGCATCCGTTTGGCTGAGATACATGGACGATGTTCTCTTGTGCTGGAAGGGACCCTTGGACTCACTTGAAAGTTTTATTGGTGATTTAAACTCCAATGAACTTAATATTCTTCTGACTTTCTCTCATAACAAAGATCATATTAGCTTTTTAGATCTTAATATCCATAGAGAAGGAAATAAATTAAAAACGACCACATATCGGAAACCGACATCTGGTAATACCCTCTTGGCAGCAACCAGCCATCATTTTCCATCTCAAATTAAGGGGATTCCGATTAGTGAATTCCTTCGAATTCGTCGTAATTGTACGGATTTCAGGGACTTTAAAAGCGAAGCGCAAGATTTATCATCTCGCTTTGAAGATAGGGGTTATTCCAAGAAAATGATCAAGAAAGGATACAATAGAGCATCTATGCATAATAGAGAGGAAATTCTTAAAAGAGTCAAAAAGGATAATAGTGATGATAGAGTTAGATTCATTTCAAGGTATGGGTCCCATTGGAACATACTCCGGAATCTGATGATTAAAAACTGGCCACACTTGACTTTGGATAAAAGAATTAATTCAATAGTAGGGAACATACCGAGTATGGTTCCAAGAAAGGCCCCTACTTTGAGGAATTTGCTGGTGAGTTCTGAGTTTAAGAGAAGGACCCCAAATAATGAGAAATGGTTACAGAAACGTCCCAAAGGAATGTTCATGTGTGGCTCTTGTAAATGCTGTAAGTATGTCTTAAAATCAGACAAATTTTTGGATAGTGAACATAAAAGGGAATTTAAAGTTTATAACTTTATTAATTGTCGCTCAACCATGGTCGTTTACTCTATTACTTGCCCATGTGGGAAACAATATATTGGGAAAACGAAACGTGAACTACATGTTCGCATTAGTGAACATATTAGAGATATCAACAAGGGTGAAATGGCTAATCCTCTAGCTGCACATTTTAAAACGTACCATGCTCAATCTCCAACTGGCTTAAAATTTATGGGGATTTATCAATTATCTCAAGATAGAAGGGGAGGTGATCTCAATCGAATACTCCTTCAGAAGGAAACTATGTGGATTTATACATTAAAAACTTTGAATCCTTGGGGATTGAATAATGAAATTAAATTTAACATGTTCCTTTAAACGGTTGGGGTCTGAAAGATTGCTCCATATCTTCCCCAATTTTTAGTACTTTGGAATCAGTTGGTTCTATATATATATTATCTTTGATATAAAAAAATGTTGGATTAAAAGAAAGGAATCCTCTCTATGTTACCTTTGGAGGATGATCTAGGATAATTGTTTGTGAAATTCTTGGGAAAAAAATCTTTTTGAATTTAATATAAAAATCTCTGGTCCTGTTATTGAAATCTGAAAGTTTAACCCTAAATTGCCTCTTCATCTGGATAACTTATATATCTTTTATTCAATTATAATCTTCCTTTATTGGTATGATTGTGGGTAATATTATTCCCAATATAAAATGATCAATCTATTGGATAAAAAATCTCAAATGGGTGGGATGGCTCCTGTTAGTCATCATAGCTCTTTTTATGCATATATTCAATGTGATGTAATTCAATAGTTAAATTTACACACTTAGATTTATTGTATTGGGATTGATTCTGCTTTGGGGGCGGTGGGGACCCGGGTACTGATGCCTTAACTGGTAATAGTTCTCCGTCCCTGCCTCCCCTAAGGTATCATCTGTATCTCATATACTTTCTTGTATTGTTGAATATAGTTCATATACATACATGTGCTGAAAGAACTGAACAGGTTTCATCTTTCGTTACAATGGGGGATCTCCTTTTGATGAAGAAGAAAAAATATTTTCCTCCATAAATCCATCGTAAAGTCTGTACAGTAATGGCTAACCGTATTAGCGGAAGATTTAATTTTATTAATAAAATCTAGGCAGTAATGGTATTTAAATTTAACGATTGATCTCATTTTTGACCAAGTAGAGACACATCACTGATTACCCTCCTCCGGATAAATATTAAATATTTTCTATGTATTTTGATTTTTTGGATATTCTAATTGCTGGTTTGAATATATAAATTCTTTTGTCTGTTATTTAAATTGAGAGATATACATCATGGCGGCATTTCATGCAAGAGTTAAATATATAATATCCACAAGATCTTTATGTGAAACATTATGTTTTTGATTATGGAACCAATGAATGAAGTTGGGACACTATATAAATATAGTGTGATTGGTAGTAATTGTCAAACTGCTCTGAAGAAATCCCGTTCAGGGATGAAACGCGTCAGCTGTGTTAATCAATGGGGCGGGTAGTGATGTCCTAACCCTGCCCAGAGAATACCTGTCCAGTTTTGAAGACCTTCTGTGGAAAGGAACATACGTTGGAACCATTACCTATTCGGCTGCCGGCGTGCGATTCTGCCCGGCTTGGTCTGTTCCTCTTGGAGTGCCTTCTTTTCGTCTGAAATTTCAGTGCATGATCCTGCATTTCTGGGCTTCTATCCCAGTGAGTACAATGGTTGTTACCAGCATGGATCTATAGAGGAAGGCGCCAAGAGAAGTAATTGTGGAGTCGTGGCTGTTTTTAAATCAATTGTGTGACCATACAGGTGTATTTTCCTCCTGAGGAGATCTACTATACTTTCTACATCGGAGTAAATTATCTCCTTGCATGGTCTTCCTGGCACTTATTGGATGTCGGAGGTGAAGGTAAAAATCCATTGAAAAGCTTATAATATCAAAAAGTTTTTTTCTTCGAACACTCAACTGCCTGAGAGCTACATACAGACTCGTGGGTCTGGGAAAGAGACTTCCTATTGTGATCAGCTTTGAATTGGAATTATCCATCTACTCGATGAGAGTGAAAAAAGCGTGCTTATAACCACATTTATTCAATTAATGAGGCCATTTTTATTGTTGAGAGCCAAATCATATTTCATACGTAGGTAGAAAATATCTTCCTTATTAATATCACTAACAGTAACCTAGAACAGGCCCTTGGGCAATATTTGGATACATAATACATATATGGTTGGAAACCGCAGGTGTGAATACAGTCCAGCGGTTTTCCATTTTGAAATTCAATTGTATAATTGTATAACATATACATCATGTTATATATCCATTTGGTAATATCAATCTTGTCTCGAAGGGTCTATTGTATATTATAACATCAATAGTTACTGTCAAAAGGTCCTTTGGCAACATTATTATACCTAATACATATATGGTTGGAAACCGCAAATGTGAATACAGTCTAGCGGTTTTTCAAGAAATCGTCTTGTAAATGTGTGGTACATATATATATCATACTTTATATTTTTCTTGTAATATTACCTATATTCTGAAGGCTTATTACATGTTATATGATTAACCATTGTTCTAAACAGGTTTCTTGGTATTTCTGATACACATTTAATATATGTTTGGAAACCGCAGGTGTGAACATATTATGGCGGTTTTCCTATTGGAAACTCTTTTGTAAAATGGTTTGAAACACATACATTATGTCACACAATTATTAGGTTATATCACTTGTGTTTTGAATAATACTCGTATGTTCTTTCCCTGGCCAGGAGATTTCTCTTTTTAAATTGTTTTTTGTATATGTATAAATTTACTCTTTCCGGTATTATCTGGAGTCAAGAAATAAAATAATTATTCAATTTTATTGAGCCCAAGAGTGCCTATTTACATTTCTGAATCTCTTTTTTCTTTTTTCTTTTCTAATTAGTATAGGAGCACTGTGTTTGACTTCTCTGGATGTTTCCCAGGCGAGTTATTGACAAGTAAATCCTAGACGCTCGATCTTGGTTATTTTCGCTTTCGCGGCTGGCAGTAAAAGAACCATGTTTCTGTGAATAACTCCTGAACCGTAAGTCCTAGACGCTCGCTCTTGGCTGCATTCGATTCAGCTCGTGGCAGCCAGTCTAAAAAACACTATCTTGGACTTCTCTGCATGTTTCCCAGGCGAGCAATTGGCAGCATGTTCAGAACCATGTTTCTGTGAATAACTCCTGAACCGTAAGTCCTAGACGCTCGCTCTTGGCTGCATTCGATTCAGCTCGTGGCAGCCAGTCTAAAAAACACTATCTTGGACTTCTCTGCATGTTCCTAAGGCAAATGTTTCTAAAGCTAATTCTTGAACCGTAAGTCCTAGACGCTCGATCTTGGCGGCATTCGTCTCAGCGCCAGGCAATTAGTATAGGAGCACTGTGTTTGACTTCTCTGGATGTTTCCCAGGCGAGTTATTGACAAGTAAATCCTAGACGCTCGATCTTGGTTATTTTCGCTTTCGCGGCTGGCAGTAAAAGAACCATGTTTCTGTGAATAACTCCTGAACCGTAAGTCCTAGACGCTCGCTCTTGGCTGCATTCGATTCAGCTCGTGGCAGCCAGTCTAAAAAACACTATCTTGGACTTCTCTGCATGTTTCCCAGGCGAGAAATTGGCAGCATGTTCAGAACCATGTTTCTGTGAATAACTCCTGAACCGTAAGTCCTAGACGCTCGCTCTTGGCTGCATTCGATTCAGCTCGTGGCAGCCAGTCTAAAAAACACTATCTTGGACTTCTCTGCATGTTTCCCAGGCGAGCAATTGGCAGCATGTTCAGAACCATGTTTCTGTGAATAACTCCTGAACCGTAAGTCCTAGACGCTCGCTCTTGGCTGCATTCGATTCAGCTCGTGGCAGCCAGTCTAAAAAACTCTATCTTGGACTTCTCTGCATGTTTCCCAGGCGAGCAATTGGCAGCATGTTCAGAACCATGTTTCTGTGAATAACTCCTGAACCGTAAGTCCTAGACGCTCGCTCTTGGCTGCATTCGATTCAGCTCGTGGCAGCCAGTCTAAAAAACACTATCTTGGACTTCTCTGCATGTTCCTAAGGCAAATGTTTCTAAAGCTAATTCTTGAACCGTAAGTCCTAGACGCTCGATCTTGGCGGCATTCGTCTCAGCGCCACGCAATTAGTATAGGAGCACTGTGTTTGACTTCTCTGGATGTTTCCCAGGCGAGTTATTGACAAGTAAATCCTAGACGCTCGATCTTGGTTATTTTCGCTTTCGCGGCTGGCAGTAAAAGAACCATGTTTCTGTGAATAACTCCTGAACCGTAAGTCCTAGACGCTCGCTCTTGGCTGCATTCGATTCAGCTCGTGGCAGCCAGTCTAAAAAACACTATCTTGGACTTCTCTGCATGTTTCCCAGGCGAGAAATTGGCAGCATGTTCAGAACCATGTTTCTGTGAATAACTCCTGAACCGTAAGTCCTAGACGCTCGCTCTTGGCTGCATTCGATTCAGCTCGTGGCAGCCAGTCTAAAAAACACTATCTCGGACTTCTCTGCATGTTTCCCAGACGAGCAATTGGCAGCATGTTCAGAACCATATTTCTGTGAATAACTCCTGAACCGTAAGTCCTAGACGCTCGCTCTTGGCTGCATTCGATTCAGCTCGTGGCAGCCAGTCTAAAAAACACTATCTTGGACTTCTCTGCATGTTTCCCAGGCGAGAAATTGGCAGCATGTTCAGAACCATGTTTCTGTGAATAACTCCTGAACCGTAAGTCCTAGACGCTCGATCTTGGCGGCATTCGTCTCAGCGCCTGGCAATTAGTATAGGAGCACTGTGTTTGACTTCTCTGGATGTTTCCCAGGCGAGTTATTGACAAGTAAATCCTAGACGCTCGATCTTGGTTATTTTCGCTTTCGCGGCTGGCAGTAAAAGAACCATGTTTCTGTGAATAACTCCTGAACCGTAAGTCCTAGACGCTCGCTCTTGGCTGCATTCGATTCAGCTCGTGGCAGCCAGTCTAAAAAACACTATCTTGGACTTCTCTGCATGTTTCCCAGGCGAGCAATTGGCAGCATGTTCAGAACCATGTTTCTGTGAATAACTCCTGAACCGTAAGTCCTAGACGCTCGCTCTTGGCTGCATTCGATTCAGCTCGTGGCAGCCAGTCTAAAAAACACTATCTTGGACTTCTCTGCATGTTTCCCAGGCGAGAAATTGGCAGCATGTTCAGAACCATGTTTCTGTGAATAACTCCTGAACCGTAAGTCCTAGACGCTCGCTCTTGGCTGCATTCGATTCAGCTCGTGGCAGCCAGTCTAAAAAACACTATCTCGGACTTCTCTGCATGTTTCCCAGGCGAGCAATTGGCAGCATGTTCAGAACCATATTTCTGTGAATAACTCCTGAACCGTAAGTCCTAGACGCTCGCTCTTGGCTGCATTCGATTCAGCTCGTGGCAGCCAGTCTAAAAAACACTATCTTGGACTTCTCTGCATGTTTCCCAGGCGAGAAATTGGCAGCATGTTCAGAACCATGTTTCTGTGAATAACTCCTGAACCGTAAGTCCTAGACGCTCGATCTTGGCGGCATTCGTCTCAGCGCCTGGCAATTAGTATAGGAGCACTGTGTTTGACTTCTCTGGATGTTTCCCAGGCGAGTTATTGACAAGTAAATCCTAGACGCTCGATCTTGGTTATTTTCACTTTCGCGGCTGGCAGTAAAAAAACCATGTTTCTGTGAATAACTCCTGAACCGTAAGTCCTAGACGCTCGCTCTTGGCTGCATTCGATTCAGCTCGTGGCAGCCAGTCTAAAAAACACTATCTTGGACTTCTCTGCATGTTTCCCAGGCGAGCAATTGGCAGCATGTTCAGAACCATGTTTCTGTGAATAACTCCTGAACCGTAAGTCCTAGACGCTCGCTCTTGGCTGCATTCGATTCAGCTCGTGGCAGCCAGTCTAAAAAACACTATCTTGGACTTCTCTGCATGTTTCCCAGGCGAGCAATTGGCAGCATGTTCAGAACCATGTTTCTGTGAATAACTCCTGAACCGTAAGTCCTAGACGCTCGATCTTGGCGGCATTCGTCTCAGCGCCTGGCAATTAGTATAGGAGCACTGTGTTTGACTTCTCTGGATGTTTCCCAGGCGAGTTATTGACAAGTAAATCCTAGACGCTCGATCTTGGTTATTTTCGCTTTCGCGGCTGGCAGTAAAAAAACCATGTTTCTGTGAATAACTCCTGAACCGTAAGTCCTAGACGCTCGCTCTTGGCTGCATTCGATTCAGCTCGTGGCAGCCAGTCTAAAAAACACTATCTTGGACTTCTCTGCATGTTTCCCAGGCGAGCAATTGGCAGCATGTTCAGAACCATGTTTCTGTGAATAACTCCTGAACCGTAAGTCCTAGACGCTCGCTCTTGGCTGCATTCGATTCAGCTCGTGGCAGCCAGTCTAAAAAACACTATCTTGGACTTCTCTGCATGTTTCCCAGGCGAGAAATTGGCAGCATGTTCAGAACCATGTTTCTGTGAATAACTCCTGAACCGTAAGTCCTAGACGCTCGCTCTTGGCTGCATTCGATTCAGCTCGTGGCAGCCAGTCTAAAAAACACTATCTTGGACTTCTCTGCATGTTTCCCAGGCGAGAAATTGGCAGCATGTTCAGAACCATGTTTCTGTGAATAACTCCTGAACCGTAAGTCCTAGACGCTCGATCTTGGCGGCATTCGTCTCAGCGCCTGGCAATTAGTATAGGAGCACTGTGTTTGACTTCTCTGGATGTTTCCCAGGCGAGTTATTGACAAGTAAATCCTAGACGCTCGATCTTGGTTATTTTCGCTTTCGCGGCTGGCAGTAAAAGAACCATGTTTCTGTGAATAACTCCTGAACCGTAAGTCCTAGACGCTCGCTCTTGGCTGCATTCGATTCAGCTCGTGGCAGCCAGTCTAAAAAACACTATCTTGGACTTCTCTGCATGTTTCCCAGGCGAGCAATTGGCAGCATGTTCAGAACCATGTTTCTGTGAATAACTCCTGAACCGTAAGTCCTAGACGCTCGCTCTTGGCTGCATTCGATTCAGCTCGTGGCAGCCAGTCTAAAAAACACTATCTTGGACTTCTCTGCATGTTTCCCAGGCGAGCAATTGGCAGCATGTTCAGAACCATGTTTCTGTGAATAACTCCTGAACCGTAAGTCCTAGACGCTCGCTCTTGGCTGCATTCGATTCAGCTCGTGGCAGCCAGTCTAAAAAACACTATCTTGGACTTCTCTGCATGTTTCCCAGGCGAGAAATTGGCAGCATGTTCAGAACCATGTTTCTGTGAATAACTCCTGAACCGTAAGTCCTAGACGCTCGCTCTTGGCTGCATTCGATTCAGCTCGTGGCAGCCAGTCTAAAAAACACTATCTTGGACTTCTCTGCATGTTTCCCAGGCGAGAAATTGGCAGCATGTTCAGAACCATGTTTCTGTGAATAACTCCTGAACCGTAAGTCCTAGACGCTCGATCTTGGCGGCATTCGTCTCAGCGCCTGGCAATTAGTATAGGAGCACTGTGTTTGACTTCTCTGGATGTTTCCCAGGCGAGTTATTGACAAGTAAATCCTAGACGCTCGATCTTGGTTATTTTCGCTTTCGCGGCTGGCAGTAAAAGAACCATGTTTCTGTGAATAACTCCTGAACCGTAAGTCCTAGACGCTCGCTCTTGGCTGCATTCGATTCAGCTCGTGGCAGCCAGTCTAAAAAACACTATCTTGGACTTCTCTGCATGTTTCCCAGGCGAGCAATTGGCAGCATGTTCAGAACCATGTTTCTGTGAATAACTCCTGAACCGTAAGTCCTAGACGCTCGCTCTTGGCTGCATTCGATTCAGCTCGTGGCAGCCAGTCTAAAAAACACTATCTTGGACTTCTCTGCATGTTTCCCAGGCGAGCAATTGGCAGCATGTTCAGAACCATGTTTCTGTGAATAACTCCTGAACCGTAAGTCCTAGACGCTCGATCTTGGCGGCATTCGTCTCAGCGCCTGGCAATTAGTATAGGAGCACTGTGTTTGACTTCTCTGGATGTTTCCCAGGCGAGTTATTGACAAGTAAATCCTAGACGCTCGATCTTGGTTATTTTCGCTTTCGCGGCTGGCAGTAAAAAAACCATGTTTCTGTGAATAACTCCTGAACCGTAAGTCCTAGACGCTCGCTCTTGGCTGCATTCGATTCAGCTCGTGGCAGCCAGTCTAAAAAACACTATCTTGGACTTCTCTGCATGTTTCCCAGGCGAGCAATTGGCAGCATGTTCAGAACCATGTTTCTGTGAATAACTCCTGAACCGTAAGTCCTAGACGCTCGCTCTTGGCTGCATTCGATTCAGCTCGTGGCAGCCAGTCTAAAAAACACTATCTTGGACTTCTCTGCATGTTTCCCAGGCGAGCAATTGGCAGCATGTTCAGAACCATGTTTCTGTGAATAACTCCTGAACCGTAAGTCCTAGACGCTCGCTCTTGGCTGCATTCGATTCAGCTCGTGGCAGCCAGTCTAAAAAACACTATCTTGGACTTCTCTGCATGTTCCTAAGGCAAATGTTTCTAAAGCTAATTCTTGAACCGTAAGTCCTAGACGCTCGATCTTGGCGGCATTCGTCTCAGCGCCACGCAATTAGTATAGGAGCACTGTGTTTGACTTCTCTGGATGTTTCCCAGGCGAGTTATTGACAAGTAAATCCTAGACGCTCGATCTTGGTTATTTTCGCTTTCGCGGCTGGCAGTAAAAGAACCATGTTTCTGTGAATAACTCCTGAACCGTAAGTCCTAGACGCTCGCTCTTGGCTGCATTCGATTCAGCTCGTGGCAGCCAGTCTAAAAAACACTATCTTGGACTTCTCTGCATGTTTCCCAGGCGAGCAATTGGCAGCATGTTCAGAACCATGTTTCTGTGAATAACTCCTGAACCGTAAGTCCTAGACGCTCGCTCTTGGCTGCATTCGATTCAGCTCGTGGCAGCCAGTCTAAAAAACACTATCTTGGACTTCTCTGCATGTTCCTAAGGCAAATGTTTCTAAAGCTAATTCTTGAACCGTAAGTCCTAGACGCTCGATCTTGGCGGCATTCGTCTCAGCGCCAGGCAATTAGTATAGGAGCACTGTGTTTGACTTCTCTGGATGTTTCCCAGGCGAGTTATTGACAAGTAAATCCTAGACGCTCGATCTTGGTTATTTTCGCTTTCGCGGCTGGCAGTAAAAGAACCATGTTTCTGTGAATAACTCCTGAACCGTAAGTCCTAGACGCTCGCTCTTGGCTGCATTCGATTCAGCTCGTGGCAGCCAGTCTAAAAAACACTATCTTGGACTTCTCTGCATGTTTCCCAGGCGAGCAATTGGCAGCATGTTCAGAACCATGTTTCTGTGAATAACTCCTGAACCGTAAGTCCTAGACGCTCGCTCTTGGCTGCATTCGATTCAGCTCGTGGCAGCCAGTCTAAAAAACACTATCTTGGACTTCTCTGCATGTTCCTAAGGCAAATGTTTCTAAAGCTAATTCTTGAACCGTAAGTCCTAGACGCTCGATCTTGGCGGCATTCGTCTCAGCGCCAGGCAATTAGTATAGGAGCACTGTGTTTGACTTCTCTGGATGTTTCCCAGGCGAGTTATTGACAAGTAAATCCTAGACGCTCGATCTTGGTTATTTTCGCTTTCGCGGCTGGCAGTAAAAGAACCATGTTTCTGTGAATAACTCCTGAACCGTAAGTCCTAGACGCTCGCTCTTGGCTGCATTCGATTCAGCTCGTGGCAGCCAGTCTAAAAAACACTATCTTGGACTTCTCTGCTTGTTTCCCAGGCGAGCAATTGGCAGCATGTTCAGAACCATGTTTCTGTGAATAACTCCTGAACCGTAAGTCCTAGACGCTCGCTCTTGGCTGCATTCGATTCAGCTCGTGGCAGCCAGTCTAAAAAACACTATCTTGGACTTCTCTGCATGTTTCCCAGGCGAGCAATTGGCAGCATGTTCAGAACCATGTTTCTGTGAATAACTCCTGAACCGTAAGTCCTAGACGCTCGCTCTTGGCTGCATTCGATTCAGCTCGTGGCAGCCAGTCTAAAAAACACTATCTTGGACTTCTCTGCATGTTTCCCAGGCGAGCAATTGGCAGCATGTTCAGAACCATGTTTCTGTGAATAACTCCTGAACCGTAAGTCCTAGACGCTCGCTCTTGGCTGCATTCGATTCAGCTCGTGGCAGCCAGTCTAAAAAACACTATCTTGGACTTCTCTGCATGTTCCTAAGGCAAATGTTTCTAAAGCTAATTCTTGAACCGTAAGTCCTAGACGCTCGATCTTGGCGGCATTCGTCTCAGCGCCACGCAATTAGTATAGGAGCACTGTGTTTGACTTCTCTGGATGTTTCCCAGGCGAGTTATTGACAAGTAAATCCTAGACGCTCGATCTTGGTTATTTTCGCTTTCGCGGCTGGCAGTAAAAGAACCATGTTTCTGTGAATAACTCCTGAACCGTAAGTCCTAGACGCTCGCTCTTGGCTGCATTCGATTCAGCTCGTGGCAGCCAGTCTAAAAAACACTATCTTGGACTTCTCTGCATGTTTCCCAGGCGAGAAATTGGCAGCATGTTCAGAACCATGTTTCTGTGAATAACTCCTGAACCGTAAGTCCTAGACGCTCGCTCTTGGCTGCATTCGATTCAGCTCGTGGCAGCCAGTCTAAAAAACACTATCTTGGACTTCTCTGCATGTTTCCCAGGCGAGCAATTGGCAGCATGTTCAGAACCATGTTTCTGTGAATAACTCCTGAACCGTAAGTCCTAGACGCTCGCTCTTGGCTGCATTCGATTCAGCTCGTGGCAGCCAGTCTAAAAAACTCTATCTTGGACTTCTCTGCATGTTTCCCAGGCGAGCAATTGGCAGCATGTTCAGAACCATGTTTCTGTGAATAACTCCTGAACCGTAAGTCCTAGACGCTCGCTCTTGGCTGCATTCGATTCAGCTCGTGGCAGCCAGTCTAAAAAACACTATCTTGGACTTCTCTGCATGTTCCTAAGGCAAATGTTTCTAAAGCTAATTCTTGAACCGTAAGTCCTAGACGCTCGATCTTGGCGGCATTCGTCTCAGCGCCACGCAATTAGTATAGGAGCACTGTGTTTGACTTCTCTGGATGTTTCCCAGGCGAGTTATTGACAAGTAAATCCTAGACGCTCGATCTTGGTTATTTTCGCTTTCGCGGCTGGCAGTAAAAGAACCATGTTTCTGTGAATAACTCCTGAACCGTAAGTCCTAGACGCTCGCTCTTGGCTGCATTCGATTCAGCTCGTGGCAGCCAGTCTAAAAAACACTATCTTGGACTTCTCTGCATGTTTCCCAGGCGAGAAATTGGCAGCATGTTCAGAACCATGTTTCTGTGAATAACTCCTGAACCGTAAGTCCTAGACGCTCGCTCTTGGCTGCATTCGATTCAGCTCGTGGCAGCCAGTCTAAAAAACACTATCTCGGACTTCTCTGCATGTTTCCCAGACGAGCAATTGGCAGCATGTTCAGAACCATATTTCTGTGAATAACTCCTGAACCGTAAGTCCTAGACGCTCGCTCTTGGCTGCATTCGATTCAGCTCGTGGCAGCCAGTCTAAAAAACACTATCTTGGACTTCTCTGCATGTTTCCCAGGCGAGAAATTGGCAGCATGTTCAGAACCATGTTTCTGTGAATAACTCCTGAACCGTAAGTCCTAGACGCTCGATCTTGGCGGCATTCGTCTCAGCGCCTGGCAATTAGTATAGGAGCACTGTGTTTGACTTCTCTGGATGTTTCCCAGGCGAGTTATTGACAAGTAAATCCTAGACGCTCGATCTTGGTTATTTTCGCTTTCGCGGCTGGCAGTAAAAGAACCATGTTTCTGTGAATAACTCCTGAACCGTAAGTCCTAGACGCTCGCTCTTGGCTGCATTCGATTCAGCTCGTGGCAGCCAGTCTAAAAAACACTATCTTGGACTTCTCTGCATGTTTCCCAGGCGAGCAATTGGCAGCATGTTCAGAACCATGTTTCTGTGAATAACTCCTGAACCGTAAGTCCTAGACGCTCGCTCTTGGCTGCATTCGATTCAGCTCGTGGCAGCCAGTCTAAAAAACACTATCTTGGACTTCTCTGCATGTTTCCCAGGCGAGAAATTGGCAGCATGTTCAGAACCATGTTTCTGTGAATAACTCCTGAACCGTAAGTCCTAGACGCTCGCTCTTGGCTGCATTCGATTCAGCTCGTGGCAGCCAGTCTAAAAAACACTATCTCGGACTTCTCTGCATGTTTCCCAGGCGAGCAATTGGCAGCATGTTCAGAACCATATTTCTGTGAATAACTCCTGAACCGTAAGTCCTAGACGCTCGCTCTTGGCTGCATTCGATTCAGCTCGTGGCAGCCAGTCTAAAAAACACTATCTTGGACTTCTCTGCATGTTTCCCAGGCGAGAAATTGGCAGCATGTTCAGAACCATGTTTCTGTGAATAACTCCTGAACCGTAAGTCCTAGACGCTCGATCTTGGCGGCATTCGTCTCAGCGCCTGGCAATTAGTATAGGAGCACTGTGTTTGACTTCTCTGGATGTTTCCCAGGCGAGTTATTGACAAGTAAATCCTAGACGCTCGATCTTGGTTATTTTCACTTTCGCGGCTGGCAGTAAAAAAACCATGTTTCTGTGAATAACTCCTGAACCGTAAGTCCTAGACGCTCGCTCTTGGCTGCATTCGATTCAGCTCGTGGCAGCCAGTCTAAAAAACACTATCTTGGACTTCTCTGCATGTTTCCCAGGCGAGCAATTGGCAGCATGTTCAGAACCATGTTTCTGTGAATAACTCCTGAACCGTAAGTCCTAGACGCTCGCTCTTGGCTGCATTCGTCTCAGCGCCTGGCAATTAGTATAGGAGCACTGTGTTTGACTTCTCTGGATGTTTCCCAGGCGAGTTATTGACAAGTAAATCCTAGACGCTCGATCTTGGTTATTTTCGCTTTCGCGGCTGGCAGTAAAAAAACCATGTTTCTGTGAATAACTCCTGAACCGTAAGTCCTAGACGCTCGCTCTTGGCTGCATTCGATTCAGCTCGTGGCAGCCAGTCTAAAAAACACTATCTTGGACTTCTCTGCATGTTTCCCAGGCGAGCAATTGGCAGCATGTTCAGAACCATGTTTCTGTGAATAACTCCTGAACCGTAAGTCCTAGACGCTCGATCTTGGCGGCATTCGTCTCAGCGCCTGGCAATTAGTATAGGAGCACTGTGTTTGACTTCTCTGGATGTTTCCCAGGCGAGTTATTGACAAGTAAATCCTAGACGCTCGATCTTGGTTATTTTCGCTTTCGCGGCTGGCAGTAAAAGAACCATGTTTCTGTGAATAACTCCTGAACCGTAAGTCCTAGACGCTCGCTCTTGGCTGCATTCGATTCAGCTCGTGGCAGCCAGTCTAAAAAACACTATCTTGGACTTCTCTGCATGTTTCCCAGGCGAGCAATTGGCAGCATGTTCAGAACCATGTTTCTGTGAATAACTCCTGAACCGTAAGTCCTAGACGCTCGCTCTTGGCTGCATTCGATTCAGCTCGTGGCAGCCAGTCTAAAAAACACTATCTTGGACTTCTCTGCATGTTTCCCAGGCGAGAAATTGGCAGCATGTTCAGAACCATGTTTCTGTGAATAACTCCTGAACCGTAAGTCCTAGACGCTCGCTCTTGGCTGCATTCGATTCAGCTCGTGGCAGCCAGTCTAAAAAACACTATCTTGGACTTCTCTGCATGTTTCCCAGACGAGAAATTGGCAGCATGTTCAGAACCATGTTTCTGTGAATAACTCCTGAACCGTAAGTCCTAGACGCTCGATCTTGGCGGCATTCGTCTCAGCGCCTGGCAATTAGTATAGGAGCACTGTGTTTGACTTCTC
>NW_027462547.1:0-48844 GCF_050947455.1 Rhinoderma darwinii
ATCCAGAGAAGTCCAAGATAGTGTTTTTTTAGACTGCCTGCCACGAGCTGAAACGAATGCAGCCAAGAGCGAGCGTCTGTGACTTACGGTTCAAGAGTTATTCACAGAAACATGGTTCTGAACTTTGCTGCCAGCCGCGAAAGCGAAAGTAACCAAGATCGAGCGTCTAGGATTTACTTGTCAATAGCTCGCCTGGGAAACATCCAGAGAAGTCAAAGACAGTGCTTCTATACTAATTGCCAGGCGCTGAGACGAATGCCGCCAAGATCGAGCGTCTATGACTTACGGTTCAAGAATTAGCCTCAGAAACAGTGGTTCTGAACATGCTGCCAATAGCTCGCCTGGGAAACATCCAGAGAAGTCCAAGATAGTGTTTTTTTTAGACTGGCTGCCACGAGCTGAAACGAATGCAGCCAAGAGCGAGCGTCTGTGACTTACGGTTCAAGAGTTATTCACAGAAACATGGTTCTGAACTTTGCTGCCAGCCGCGAAAGCGAAAATAACCAAGATCGAGCGTCTAGGATTTACTTGTCAATAGCTCGCCTGGGAAACATCCAGTGAAGTCAAAGACAGTGCTTCTATACTAATTGCCAGGCGCTGAGACGAATGCCGCCAAGATCGAGAGTCTATGACTTACGGTTCAAGAATTAGCCTCAGAAACAGTGGGAAACAGTGCTTCTATACTAATTGCCAGGCGCTGAGACGAATGCCGCCAAGATCGAGCGTCTATGACTTACGGTTCAAGAATTAGCCTCAGAAACAGTGGTTTTGAACCGGCTGCCAATATCTCGCCTGGGAAACATCCAGAGAAGTCCAAGATAGTGTTTTTTTAGACTGGCTGCCACGAGCTGAAACGAATGCAGCCAAGAGCGAGCGTCTGTGACTTACGGTTCAAGAGTTATTCACAGAAACATGGTTCTGAACTTTGCTGCCAGCCGCGAAAGCGAAAGTAACCAAGATCGAGCGTCTAGGATTTACTTGTGAATAGCTCGCCTGGGAAACTTTCAGATAAGTCAAAGACAGTGCTTCTATACTAATTGCCAGGCGCTGAGACGAATGCCGCCAAGATCAAGCGTCTAAGACTTACGGTTCAAGAATTAGCCTCAGAAACAGTGGGAAACAGTGCTTCTATACTAATTGCCAGGCGCTGAGACGAATGCCGCCAAGATCGAGCGTCTATGACTTACGGTTCAAGAATTAGCCTCAGAAACAGTGGTTTTGAACATGCTGCCAATAGCTCGCCTGGGAAACATCCAGAGAAGTCCAAGATAGTGTTTTTTTAGACTGGCTGCCACGAGCTGAAACGAATGCAGCCAAGAGCGAGCGTCTGTGACTTACGGTTCAAGAGTTATTCACATAAACATGGTTCTGAACTTTGCTGCCAGCCGCGAAAGCGAAAGCAACCAAGATCGAGCGTCTAGGATTTACTTGTGAATAGCTCGCCTGGAAAACATCCAGAGAAGTCAAAGACAGTGCAGCTATACTGATTGCCAGGCGCTGAGACGAATGCCGCCAAGATCAAGCGTCTAAGACTTACGGTTCAAGAATTAGCCTCAGAAACAGTGGGAAACAGTGCTTCTATACTAATTGCCAGGCGCTGAGACGAATGCCGCCAAGATCGAGCGTCTATGACTTACGGTTCAAGAATTAGCCTCAGAAACAGTGGTTCTGAACATGCTGCCAATAGCTCGCCTGGGAAACATCCAGAGAAGTCTAAGATAGTGTTTTTTTAGACTGGCTGCCACGAGCTGAAACGCATGCAGCCAAGAGCGAGCGTCTGTGACTTACGGTTCAAGAGTTATTCACAGAAACATGGTTCTGAACTTTGCTGCCAGCCGCGAAAGCGAAAGTAACCAAGATCGAGCGTCTAGGATTTACTTGTGAATAGCTCGCCTGGAAAACATCCAGAGAAGTCAAAGACAGTGCAGCTATACTGATTGCCAGGCGCTGAGACGAATGCCGCCAAGATCAAGCGTCTAAGACTTACGGTTCAAGAATTAGCCTCAGAAACAGTGGGAAACAGTGCTTCTATACTAATTGCCAGGCGCTGAGACGAATGCCGCCAAGATCAAGCGTCTATGACTTACGGTTCAAGAATTAGCCTCAGAAACAGTGGTTCTGAACATGCTGCCAATAGCTCGCCTGGGAAACATCCAGAGAAGTCTAAGATAGTGTTTTTTTAGACTGGCTGCCACGAGCTGAAACGCATGCAGCCAAGAGCGAGCGTCTGTGACTTACGGTTCAAGAGTTATTCACAGAAACATGGTTCTGAACTTTGCTGCCAGCCGCGAAAGCGAAAGTAACCAAGATCGAGCGTCTAGGATTTACTTGTGAATAGCTCGCCTGGGAAACATCCAGAGAAGTCAAAGACAGTGCTTCTATACTAATTGCCAGGCGCTGAGACGAATGCCGCCAAGATCAAGCGTCTAAGACTTACGGTTCAAGAATTAGCCTCAGAAACAGTGGGAAACAGTGCTTCTATACTAATTGCCAGGCGCTGAGACGAATGCCGCCAAGATCGAGCGTCTATGACTTACGGTTCAAGAATTAGCCTCAGAAACAGTGGTTCAAAACATGCTGCCAATAGCTCGCCTGGGAAACATCCAGAGAAGTCCAAGATAGTGTTTTTTTAGACTGCCTGCCACGAGCTGAAACGAATGCAGCCAAGAGCGAGCGTCTGTGACTTACGGTTCAAGAGTTATTCACAGAAACATGGTTCTGAACTTTGCTGCCAGCCGCGAAAGCGAAAGTAACCAAGATCGAGCGTCTAGGATTTACTTGTCAATAGCTCGCCTGGGAAACATCCAGAGAAGTCAAAGACAGTGCTTCTATACTAATTGCCAGGCGCTGAGACGAATGCCGCCAAGATCGAGCGTCTATGACTTACGGTTCAAGAATTAGCCTCAGAAACAGTGGTTCTGAACATGCTGCCAATAGCTCGCCTGGGAAACATCCAGAGAAGTCCAAGATAGTGTTTTTTTTAGACTGGCTGCCACGAGCTGAAACGAATGCAGCCAAGAGCGAGCGTCTGTGACTTACGGTTCAAGAGTTATTCACAGAAACATGGTTCTGAACTTTGCTGCCAGCCGCGAAAGCGAAAGTAACCAAGATCGAGCGTCTAGGATTTACTTGTCAATAGCTCGCATGGGAAACATCCAGAGAAGTCAAAGACAGTGCTTCTATACTAATTGCCAGGCGCTGAGACGAATGCCGCCAAGATCGAGCGTCTATGACTTACGGTTCAAGAATTAGCCTCAGAAACAGTGGGAAACAGTGCTTCTATACTAATTGCCAGGCGCTGAGACGAATGCCGCCAAGATCGAGCGTCTATGACTTACGGTTCAAGAATTAGCCTCAGAAACAGTGGTTCTGAACATGCTGCCAATAGCTCGCCTGGGAAACATCCAGAGAAGTCCAAGATAGTGTTTTTTTAGACTGGCTGCCACGAGCTGAAACGAATGCAGCCAAGAGCGAGCGTCTGTGACTTACGGTTCAAGAGTTATTCACAGAAACATGGTTCTGAACTTTGCTGCCAGCCGCGAAAGCGAAAGTAACCAAGATCGAGCGTCTAGGATTTACTTGTGAATAGCTCGCCTGGGAAACTTTCAGATAAGTCAAAGACAGTGCTTCTATACTAATTGCCAGGCGCTGAGACGAATGCCGCCAAGATCAAGCGTCTAAGACTTACGGTTCAAGAATTAGCCTCAGAAACAGTGGGAAACAGTGCTTCTATACTAATTGCCAGGCGCTGAGACGAATGCCGCCAAGATCGAGCGTCTATGACTTACGGTTCAAGAATTAGCCTCAGAAACAGTGGTTTTGAACATGCTGCCAATAGCTCGCCTGGGAAACATCCAGAGAAGTCCAAGATAGTGTTTTTTTAGACTGGCTGCCACGAGCTGAAACGAATGCAGCCAAGAGCGAGCGTCTGTGACTTACGGTTCAAGAGTTATTCACATAAACATGGTTCTGAACTTTGCTGCCAGCCGCGAAAGCGAAAGCAACCAAGATCGAGCGTCTAGGATTTACTTGTGAATAGCTCGCCTGGAAAACATCCAGAGAAGTCAAAGACAGTGCACCTATACTGATTGCCAGGCGCTGAGACGAATGCCGCCAAGATCAAGCGTCTAAGACTTACGGTTCAAGAATTAGCCTCAGAAACAGTGGGAAACAGTGCTTCTATACTAATTGCCAGGCGCTGAGACGAATGCCGCCAAGATCGAGCGTCTATGACTTACGGTTCAAGAATTAGCCTCAGAAACAGTGGTTCTGAACATGCTGCCAATAGCTCGCCTGGGAAACATCCAGAGAAGTCCAAGATAGTGTTTTTTAGACTGGCTGCCACGAGCTGAAACGAATGCAGCCAAGAGCGAGCGTCTGTGACTTACGGTTCAAGAGTTATTCACAGAAACATGGTTCTGAACTTTGCTGCCAGCCGCGAAAGCGAAAGTAACCAAGATCGAGCGTCTAGGATTTACTTGTGAATAGCTCGCCTGGGAAACTTTCAGATAAGTCAAAGACAGTGCTTCTATACTAATTGCCAGGCGCTGAGACGAATGCCGCCAAGATCAAGCGTCTAAGACTTACGGTTCAAGAATTAGCCTCAGAAACAGTGGGAAACAGTGCTTCTATACTAATTGCCAGGCGCTGAGACGAATGCCGCCAAGATCGAGCGTCTATGACTTACGGTTCAAGAATTAGCCTCAGAAACAGTGGTTCTGAACATGCTGCCAATAGCTCGCCTGGGAAACATCCAGAGAAGTCCAAGATAGTGTTTTTTAGACTGGCTGCCACGAGCTGAAACGAATGCAGCCAAGAGCGAGCGTCTGTCACTTACGGTTCAAGAGTTATTCACAGAAACATGGTTCTGAACTTTGCTGCCAGCCGCGAAAGCGAAAATAACCAAGATCGAGCGTCTAGGATTTACTTGTCAATAGCTCGCCTGGGAAACATCCAGAGAAGTCAAAGACAGTGCTTCTATACTAATTGCCAGGCGCTGAGACGAATGCCGCCAAGATCGAGCGTCTATGACTTACGGTTCAAGAATTAGCCTCAGAAACAGTGGGAAACAGTGCTTCTATACTAATTGCCAGGCGCTGAGACGAATGCCGCCAAGATCGAGCGTCTATGACTTACGGTTCAAGAATTAGCCTCAGAAACAGTGGTTCTGAACATGCTGCCAATAGCTCGCCTGGGAAACATCCAGAGAAGTCCAAGATAGTGTTTTTTTTAGACTGGCTGCCACGAGCTGAAACGAATGCAGCCAATAGCGAGCGTCTGTGACTTACGGTTCAAGAGTTATTCACAGAAACATGGTTCTGAACTTTGCTGCCAGCCGCGAAAGCGAAAGTAACCAAGATCGAGCGTCTAGGATTTACTTGTGAATAGCTCGCCTGGGAAACATCCAGAGAAGTCAAAGACAGTGCTTCTATACTAATTGCCAGGCGCTGAGACGAATGCCGCCAAGATCGAGCGTCTATGTCTTACCGTTCAAGAATTAGCCTCAGAAACAGTGGGAAACAGTGCTTCTATACTAATTGCCAGGCGCTGAGACGAATGCCGCCAAGATCGAGCGTCTATGACTTACGGTTCAAGAATTAGCCTCAGAACCAGTGGTTCTGAACATGCTGCCAATAGATCGCCTGGGAAATATCCAGAGAAGTCCAAGATAGTGTTTTTTAGACTGGCTGCCACGAGCTGAAACGAATGCAGCCAAGAGCGAGCGTCTGTGACTTACGGTTCAAGAGTTATTCACAGAAACATGGTTCTGAACTTTGCTGCCAGCCGCGAAAGCGAAAGTAACCAAGATCGAGCGTCTAGGATTTACTTGTGAATAGCTCGCCTGGGAAACTTTCAGATAAGTCAAAGACAGTGCTTCTATACTAATTGCCAGGCGCTGAGACGAATGCCGCCAAGATCAAGCGTCTAAGACTTACGGTTCAAGAATTAGCCTCAGAAACAGTGGGAAACAGTGCTTCTATACTAATTGCCAGGCGCTGAGACGAATGCCGCCAAGATCGAGCGTCTTTGACTTACGGTTCAAGAATTAGCCTCAGAAACAGTGGTTCTGAACATGCTGCCAATAGCTCGCCTGGGAAACATCCAGAGAAGTCCAAGATAGTGTTTTTTTAGACTGGCTGCCACGAGCTGAAACGAATGCAGCCAAGAGCGAGCGTCTGTGACTTACGGTTCAAGAGTTATTCACAGAAACATGGTTCTGAACTTTGCTGCCAGCCGGGAAAGCGAAAGTAACCAAGATCGAGCGTCTAGGATTTACTTGTCAATAGCTCGCCTGGGAAACATCCAGAGAAGTCAAAGACCGTGCTTCTATACTAATTGCCAGGCGCTGAGACGAATGCCGCCAAGATCGAGCGTCTATGACTTACGGTTCAAGAATTAGCCTCAGAAACAGTGGGAAACAGTGCTTCTATACTAATTGCCAGGCGCTGAGACGAATGCCGCCAAGATCGAGCGTCTATGACTTACGGTTCAAGAATTAGCCTCAGAAACAGTGGTTCTGAACATGCTGCCAATAGCTCGCCTGGGAAACATCCAGAGAAGTCCAAGATAGTGTTTTTTAGACTGGCTGCCACGAGCTGAAACGAATGGAGCCAAGAGCGAGCGTCTGTGACTTACGGTTCAAGAGTTATTCACAGAAACATGGTTCTGAACTTTGCTGCCAGCCGCGAAAGCGAAAGTAACCAAGATCGAGCGTCTAGGATTTACTTGTGAATAGCTCGCCTGGGAAACATCCAGAGAAGTCAAAGACAGTGCTTCTATACTAATTGCCAGGCGCTGAGACGAATGCCGCCAAGATCAAGCGTCTAAGACTTACGGTTCAAGAATTAGCCTCAGAAACAGTGGTTCTGAACATGCTGCCAATAGCTCGCCTGGGAAATATCCAGAGAAGTCCAAGATAGTGTTTTTTAGACTGGCTGCCACGAGCTGAAACGAATGCAGCCAAGAGCGAGCGTCTGTGACTTACGGTTCAAGAGTTATTCACAGAAACATGGTTCTGAACTTTGCTGCCAGCCGCGAAAGCGAAAGTAACCAAGATCGAGCGTCTAGGATTTACTTGTGAATAGCTCGCCTGGGAAACTTTCAGATAAGTCAAAGACAGTGCTTTTATACTAATTGCCAGGCGCTGAGACGAATGCCGCCAAGATCAAGCGTCTAAGACTTACGGTTCAAGAATTTGCCTCAGAAACAGTGGGAAACAGTGCTTCTATACTAATTGCCAGGCGCTGAGACGAATGCCGCCAAGATCGAGCGTCTATGACTTACGGTTCAAGAATTAGCCTCAGAAACAGTGGTTTTGAACATGCTGCCAATAGCTCGCCTGGGAAACATCCAGAGAAGTCCAAGATAGTGTTTTTTTAGACTGGCTGCCACGAGCTGAAACGAATGCAGCCAAGAGCGAGCGTCTGTGACTTACGGTTCAAGAGTTATTCACAGAAACATGGTTCTGAACTTTGCTGCCAGCCGCGAAAGCGAAAGTAACCAAGATCGAGCGTCTAGGATTTACTTGTGAATAGCTCGCCTGGAAAACATCCAGAGAAGTCAAAGACAGTGCTTCTATACTAATTGCCAGGCGCTGAGACGAATGCCGCCAAGATCAAGCGTCTAAGACTTACGGTTCAAGAATTAGCCTCAGAAACAGTGGTTCTGAACATGCTGCCAATAGCTCGCCTGGGAAACATCCAGAGAAGTCCAAGATAGTGTTTTTTTTAGACTGGCTGCCACGAGCTGAAACGAATGCAGCCAAGAGAGAGCGTCTGTGACTTACGGTTCAAAAGTTATTCACATAAACATGGTTCTGAACTTTGCTGCCAGCCGCGAAAGCGAAAGCAACCAAGATCGAGCGTCTAGGATTTACTTGTGAATAGCTCGCCTGGAAAACATCCAGAGAAGTCAAAGACAGTGCAGCTATACTAATTGCCAGGCGCTGAGACGAATGCCGCAAGGATCAAGCGTCTAAGACTTACGGTTCAAGAATTAGCCTCAGAAACAGTGGTTCTGAACATGCTGCCAATAGCTCGCCTGGGAAACATCCAGAGAAGTCCAAGATAGTGTTTTTTTTAGACTGGCTGCCACGAGCTGAAACGAATGCAGCCAAGAGCGAGCGTCTGTGACTTACGGTTCAAAAGTTATTCACATAAACATGGTTCTGAACTTTGCTGCCAGCCGCGAAAGCGAAAGCAACCAAGATCGAGCGTCTAGGATTTACTTGTGAATAGCTCGCCTGGAAAACATCCAGAGAAGTCAAAGACAGTGCAGCTATACTAATTGCCAGGCGCTGAGACGAATACCGCAAGGATCAAGCGTCTAAGACTTACGGTTCAAGAATTAGCCTCAGAAACAGTGGGAAACAGTGCTTCTATACTAATTGCCAGGCGCTGAGACGAATGCCGCCAAGATCGAGCGTCTATGACTTACGGTTCAAGAATTAGCCTCAGAAACAGTGGTTCTGAACATGCTGCCAATAGCTCGCCTGGGAAACATCCAGAGAAGTCCAAGATAGTGTTTTTTAGACTGGCTGCCACGAGCTGAAACGAATGCAGCCCAGAGCGAGCGTCTGTGACTTACGGTTCAAGAGTTATTCACAGAAACATGGTTCTGAACTTTGCTGCCAGCCGCGAAAGCGAAAGTAACCAAGATCGAGCGTCTAGGATTTACTTGTGAATAGCTCGCCTGGGAAACATCCAGAGAAGTCAAAGACAGTGCTTCTATACTAATTGCCAGGCGCTGAGACGAATGCCGCCAAGATCAAGCGTCTAAGACTTACGGTTCAAGAACTAGCCTCAGAAACAGTGGTTCTGAACATGCTGCTAATAGCTCGCCTGGGAAGCATCCAGAGAAGTCCAATATAGTGTTTTTTAGACTGGCTGCCACGAGCTGAAACGAATGCAACCAAGAGCGAGCGTCTGTGACTTACGATTCAAGAGTTATTCACAGAAACATGGTTCTGAACTTTGCTGCCAGCCGCGAAAGCGAAAGTAACCAAGATCGAGCGTCTAGGATTTACTTGTGAATAGCTCGCCTGGGAAACATCCAGAGAAGTCAAAGACAGTGCTTCTATACTAATTGCCAGGCGCTGAGACGAATGCCGCCAAGATCAAGCGTCTAAGACTTACGGTTCAAGAATTAGCCTCAGAAACAGTGGGAAACAGTGCTTCTATACTAATTGCCAGGCGCTGAGACGAATGCCGCCAAGATCGAGCGTCTATGACTTACGGTTCAAGAATTAGCCTCAGAAACAGTGGTTCAAAACATGCTGCCAATAGCTCGCCTGGGAAACATCCAGAGAAGTCCAAGATAGTGTTTTTTAGACTGGCTGCCACGAGCTGAAACGAATGCAGCCAAGAGCGAGCGTCTGTGACTTACGGTTCAAGAGTTATTCACAGAAACATGGTTCGGAACTTTGCTGCCAGCCGCGAAAGCGAAAATAACCAAGATCGAGCGTCTAGGATTTACTTGTCAATAGCTCGCCTGGGAAACATCCAGAGAAGTCAAAGACAGTGCTTCTATACTAATTGCCAGGCGCTGAGACGAATGCCGCCAAGATCGAGCGTCTATGACTTACGGTTCAAGAATTAGCCTCAGAAACAGTGGTTCTGAACATGCTGCCAATAGCTCGCCTGGGAAACATCCAGAGAAGTCCAAGATAGTGTTTTTTTTAGACTGGCTGCCACGAGCTGAAACGAATGCAGCCAAGAGCGAGCGTCTGTGACTTACGGTTCAAAAGTTATTCACATAAACATGGTTCTGAACTTTGCTGCCAGCCGCGAAAGCGAAAGCAACCAAGATCGAGCGTCTAGGATTTACTTGTGAATAGCTCGCCTGGAAAACATCCAGAGAAGTCAAAGACAGTGCAGCTATACTAATTGCCAGGCGCTGAGACGAATGCCGCAAGGATCAAGCGTCTAAGACTTACGGTTCAAGAATTAGCCTCAGAAACAGTGGTTCTGAACATGCTGCCAATAGCTCGCCTGGGAAACATCCAGAGAAGTCCAAGATAGTGTTTTTTAGACTGGCTGCCACGAGCTGAAACGAATGCAACCAAGAGCGAGCGTCTGTGACTTACGATTCAAGAGTTATTCACAGAAACATGGTTCTGAACTTTGCTGCCAGCCGCGAAAGCGAAAGTAACCAAGATCGAGCGTCTAGGATTTACTTGTGAATAGCTCGCCTGGGAAACATCCAGAGAAGTCAAAGACAGTGCTTCTATACTAATTGCCAGGCGCTGAGACGAATGCCGCCAAGATCAAGCGTCTAAGACTTACGGTTCAAGAATTAGCCTCAGAAACAGTGGGAAACAGTGCTTCTATACTAATTGCCAGGCGCTGAGACGAATGCCGCCAAGATCGAGCGTCTATGACTTACGGTTCAAGAATTAGCCTCAGAAACAGTGGTTCAAAACATGCTGCCAATAGCTCGCCTGGGAAACATCCAGAGAAGTCCAAGATAGTGTTTTTTAGACTGGCTGCCACGAGCTGAAACGAATGCAGCCAAGAGCGAGCGTCTGTGACTTACGGTTCAAGAGTTATTCACAGAAACATGGTTCGGAACTTTGCTGCCAGCCGCGAAAGCGAAAATAACCAAGATCGAGCGTCTAGGATTTACTTGTCAATAGCTCGCCTGGGAAACATCCAGAGAAGTCAAAGACAGTGCTTCTATACTAATTGCCAGGCGCTGAGACGAATGCCGCCAAGATCGAGCGTCTATGACTTACGGTTCAAGAATTAGCCTCAGAAACAGTGGTTCTGAACATGCTGCCAATAGCTCGCCTGGGAAACATCCAGAGAAGTCCAAGATAGTGTTTTTTTTAGACTGGCTGCCACGAGCTGAAACGAATGCAGCCAAGAGCGAGCGTCTGTGACTTACGGTTCAAAAGTTATTCACATAAACATGGTTCTGAACTTTGCTGCCAGCCGCGAAAGCGAAAGCAACCAAGATCGAGCGTCTAGGATTTACTTGTGAATAGCTCGCCTGGAAAACATCCAGAGAAGTCAAAGACAGTGCAGCTATACTAATTGCCAGGCGCTGAGACGAATGCCGCAAGGATCAAGCGTCTAAGACTTACGGTTCAAGAATTAGCCTCAGAAACAGTGGTTCTGAACATGCTGCCAATAGCTCGCCTGGGAAACATCCAGAGAAGTCCAAGATAGTGTTTTTTTTAGACTGGCTGCCACGAGCTGAAACGAATGCAGCCAAGAGCGAGCGTCTGTGACTTACGGTTCAAAAGTTATTCACATAAACATGGTTCTGAACTTTGCTGCCAGCCGCGAAAGCGAAAGCAACCAAGATCGAGCGTCTAGGATTTACTTGTGAATAGCTCGCCTGGAAAACATCCAGAGAAGTCAAAGACAGTGCAGCTATACTAATTGCCAGGCGCTGAGACGAATACCGCAAGGATCAAGCGTCTAAGACTTACGGTTCAAGAATTAGCCTCAGAAACAGTGGGAAACAGTGCTTCTATACTAATTGCCAGGCGCTGAGACGAATGCCGCCAAGATCGAGCGTCTATGACTTACGGTTCAAGAATTAGCCTCAGAAACAGTGGTTCTGAACATGCTGCCAATAGCTCGCCTGGGAAACATCCAGAGAAGTCCAAGATAGTGTTTTTTTTAGACTGGCTGCCACGAGCTGAAACGAATGCAGCCAAGAGCGAGCGTCTGTGACTTACGGTTCAAAAGTTATTCACATAAACATGGTTCTGAACTTTGCTGCCAGCCGCGAAAGCGAAAGCAACCAAGATCGAGCGTCTAGGATTTACTTGTGAATAGCTCGCCTGGAAAACATCCAGAGAAGTCAAAGACAGTGCAGCTATACTAATTGCCAGGCGCTGAGACGAATGCCGCAAGGATCAAGCGTCTAAGACTTACGGTTCAAGAATTAGCCTCAGAAACAGTGGTTCTGAACATGCTGCCAATAGCTCGCCTGGGAAACATCCAGAGAAGTCCAAGATAGTGTTTTTTTAGACTGGCTGCCACGAGCTGAAACGAATGCAGCCAAGAGCGAGCGTCTGTGACTTACGGTTCAAAAGTTATTCACATAAACATGGTTCTGAACTTTGCTGCCAGCCGCGAAAGCGAAAGCAACCAAGATCGAGCGTCTAGGATTTACTTGTGAATAGCTCGCCTGGAAAACATCCAGAGAAGTCAAAGACAGTGCAGCTATACTAATTGCCAGGCGCTGAGACGAATACCGCAAGGATCAAGCGTCTAAGACTTACGGTTCAAGAATTAGCCTCAGAAACAGTGGGAAACAGTGCTTCTATACTAATTGCCAGGCGCTGAGACGAATGCCGCCAAGATCGAGCGTCTATGACTTACGGTTCAAGAATTAGCCTCAGAAACAGTGGTTCAAAACATGCTGCCAATAGCTCGCCTGGGAA
Source organism: Rhinoderma darwinii (assembly GCF_050947455.1). NCBI lineage: Eukaryota > Metazoa > Chordata > Amphibia > Anura > Rhinodermatidae > Rhinoderma > Rhinoderma darwinii. The sequence goes on from NW_027462547.1 coordinate 12,398, forward strand.
ACATCCAGAGAAGTCCAAGATAATGTTTTCTAGACTGGCTGCCACGAGCTGAAACGAATGCAGCCAAGAGCGAGCGTCTGTGACGTACGGTTCAAGAGTTATTCACAGAAACATGGTTCGGAACTTTGCTGCCAGCCGCGAAAGCGAAAATAACCAAGATCGAGCGTCTAGGATTTACTTGTCAATAGCTCGCCTGGGAAACATCCAGAGAAGTCAAAGACAGTGCTTCTATACTAATTGCCAGGTGCTGAGACGAATGCCGCCAAGATCGAGCGTCTATGACTTACGGTTCAAGAATTAGCCTCAGAAACAGTGGTTCTGAACATGCTGCCAATAGCTCGCCTGGGAAACATCCAGAGCAGTCCAAGATAGTGTTTTTTTTAGACTGGCTGCCACGAGCTGAAACGAATGCAGCCAAGAGCGAGCGTCTGTGACTTACGGTTCAAAAGTTATTCACATAAACATGGTTCTGAACTTTGCTGCCAGCCGCGAAAGCGAAAGCAACCAAGATCGAGCGTCTAGGATTTACTTGTGAATAGCTCGCCTGGAAAACATCCAGAGAAGTCAAAGACAGTGCAGCTATACTAATTGCCAGGCGCTGAGACGAATGCCGCCAAGATCAAGCGTCTAAGACTTACGGTTCAAGAATTAGCCTCAGAAACAGTGGGAAACAGTGCTTCTATACTAATTGCCAGGCGCTGAGACGAATGCCGCAAAGATCGAGCGTCTATGACTTACGGTTCAAGAATTAGCCTCAGAAACAGTGGTTCTGAAAATGCTGCCAATAGCTCGCCTGGGAAACATCCAGAGAAGTCCAAGATAGTGTTTTTTAGACTGGCTGCCACGAGCTGAAACGAATGCAGCCAAGAGCGAGCGTCTGTCACTTACGGTTCAAGAGTTATTCACAGAAACATGGTTCTGAACTTAGTTGCCAGCCGCGAAAGCGAAAATAACCAAGATCGAGCGTCTAGGATTTACTTGTCAATAGCTCGCCTGGGAAACATCCAGTGAAGTCAAAGACAGTGCTTCTATACTAATTGCCAGGCGCTGAGACGAATGCCGCCAAGATCGAGCGTCTATGACTTACGGTTCAAGAATTAGCCTCAGAAACAGTGGGAAACAGTGCTTCTATACTAATTTCCAGGTGCTGAGACGAATGCCGCCAAGATCGAGCGTCTATGACTTACGGTTCAAGAATTAGCCTCAGAAACAGTGGTTCTAAACATGCTGCCAATAGCTCGCCTTGGAAACATCCAGAGAAGTCCAAGATAGTGTTTTTTAGACTGACTGCCACGAGCTGAAACGAATGCAGCCAAGAGCGAGCGTCTGTCACTTACGGTTCAAGAGTTATTCACAGAAACATGGTTCTGAACTTTGCTGCCAGCCGCGAAAGCGAAAATAACCAAGATCGAGCATCTAGGATTTACTTGTCAATAGCTCGCCTGGGAAACATCCAGAGAAGTCAAAGATAGTGCTTCCATACTAATTGCCAGGCGCTGAGACGAATGCCGCCAAGATCATAGCCGCCATAGCTGCACTGTCTTTGACTTCTCTGGATGTTTTCCAGGCGAGCTATTCACAAGTAAATCCTAGACGCTCGATCTTGGTTGCTTTGGCTTTCGCGGCTGGCAGCAAAGTTCAGAACCATGTTTATGTGAATAACTTTTGAACCGTAAGTCACAGACGCTCGCTCTTAGCTGCATTCGTTTCAGCTCGTGGCAGCCAGTCTAAAAAAAACACTATCTTGGACTTCTCTGGATGTTTCCCAGGCGAGCTATTGGCAGCATGTTCAGAACCACTGTTTCTGAGGCTAATTATTGAACCGTAAGTCATAGACGCTCGATCTTGGCGGCATTCGTCTCAGCGCCTGGCAATTAGTATAGAAGCACTGTTTCCCACTGTTTCTGAGGCTAATTCTTGAACCGTAAGTCTTAGACGCTTGATCTTGGCGGCATTCGTCTCAGCGCCTGGCAATTAGTATAGAAGCACTGTCTTTGACTTCTCTGGATGTTTCCCAGGCGAGCTATTCACAAGTAAATCCTAGACGCTCGATATTGGTTACTTTCGCTTTCGCGGCTGGCAACAAAGTTCAGAACCATGTTTCTGTGAATAACTCTTGAACCGTAAGTCACAGACGCTCGCTCTTGGCTGCATTCGTTTCAGCTCGTGGCAGCCAGTCTAAAAAAACACTATCTTGGACTTCTCTGGATGTTTCCCAGGCGAGCTATTGGCAGCATGTTCAAAACCACTGTTTCTGAGGCTAATTCTTGAACCGTAAGTCATAGACGCTCGATCTTGGCGGCATTCGTCTCAGCGCCTGGCAATTAGTATAGAAGCACTGTTTCCCACTGTTTCTGAGGCTAATTCTTGAACCGTAAGTCTTAGACGCTTGATCTTGGCGGCATTCGTCTCAGCGCCTGGCAATTAGTATAGAAGCACTGTCTTTGACTTATCTGAAAGTTTCCCAGGCGAGCTATTCACAAGTAAATCCTAGACGCTCGATCTTGGTTACTTTCGCTTTCGCGGCTGGCAGCAAAGTTCAGAACCATGTTTCTGTGAATAACTCTTGAACCGTAAGTCACAGACGCTCGCTCTTGGCTGCATTCGTTTCAGCTCGTGGCAGCCAGTCTAAAAAAACACTATCTTGGACTTCTCTGGATGTTTCCCAGGCGAGCTATTGGCAGCATGTACAGAACCACTGTTTCTGAGGCTAATTCTTGAATCGTAAGTCATAGACGCTCGATCTTGGCGGCATTCGTCTCAGCGCCTGGCAATTAGTATAGAAGCACTGTTTCCCACTGTTTCTGAGGCTAATTCTTGAACCGTAAGTCATAGACGCTCGATCTTGGCGGCATTCGTCTCAGCGCCTGGCAATTAGTATAGAAGCACTGTCTTTGACTTCTCTGGATGTTTCCCATGCGAGCTATTGACAAGTAAATCCTAGACGCTCGATCTTGGTTACTTTCGCTTTCGCGGCTGGCAGCAAAGTTCAGAACCATGTTTCTGTGAATAACTCTTGAACCGTAAGTCACAGACGCTCGCTCTTGGCTGCATTCGTTTCAGCTCGTGGCAGCCAGTCTAAAAAAACACTATCTTGGACTTCTCTGGATGTTTCCCAGGCGAGCTATTGGCAGCCGGTTCAAAACCACTGTTTCTGAGGCTAATTCTTGAACCGTAAGTCATAGACGCTCGATCTTGGCGGCATTCGTCTCAGCGCCTGGCAATTAGTATAGAAGCACTGTTTCCCACTGTTTCTGAGGCTAATTCTTGAACCGTAAGTCTTAGACGCTTGATCTTGGCGGCATTCGTCTCAGCGCCTGGCAATTAGCATAGAAGCACTGTCTTTGACTTATCTGAAAGTTTCCCAGGCGAGCTATTCACAAGTAAATCCTAGACGCTCGATCTTGGTTACTTTCGCTTTCGCGGCTGGCAGCAAAGTACAGAACCATGTTTCTGTGAATAACTCTTGAACCGTAAGTCACAGACGCTCGCTCTTGGCTGCATTCGTTTCAGCTCGTGGCAGCCAGTCTAAAAAAACACTATCTTGGACTTCTCTGGATGTTTCCCAGGCGAGCTATTGGCAGCATGTTCAGAACCACTGTTTCTGAGGCTAATTCTTGAACCGTAAGTCATAGACGCTCGATCTTGGCGGCATTCGTCTCAGCGCCTGGCAATTAGTATAGAAGCACTGTTTCCCACTGTTTCTGAGGCTAATTCTTGAACCGTAAGTCATAGACGCTCGATCTTGGCGGCATTCGTCTCAGCGCCTGGCAATTAGTATAGAAGCACTGTCTTTGACTTCTCTGGATGTTTCCCATGCGAGCTATTGACAAGTAAATCCTAGACGCTCGATCTTGGTTACTTTCGCTTTCGCGGCTGGCAGCAAAGTTCAGAACCATGTTTCTGTGAATAACTCTTGAACCGTAAGTCACAGACGCTCGCTCTTGGCTGCATTCGTTTCAGCTCGTGGCAGCCAGTCTAAAAAAACACTATCTTGGACTTCTCTGGATGTTTCCCAGGCGAGCTATTGGCAGCCGGTTCAAAACCACTGTTTCTGAGGCTAATTCTTGAACCGTAAGTCATAGACGCTCGATCTTGGCGGCATTCGTCTCAGCGCCTGGCAATTAGTATAGAAGCACTGTTTCCCACTGTTTCTGAGGCTAATTCTTGAACCGTAAGTCTTAGACGCTTGATCTTGGCGGCATTCGTCTCAGCGCCTGGCAATTAGCATAGAAGCACTGTCTTTGACTTATCTGAAAGTTTCCCAGGCGAGCTATTCACAAGTAAATCCTAGACGCTCGATCTTGGTTACTTTCGCTTTCGCGGCTGGCAGCAAAGTACAGAACCATGTTTCTGTGAATAACTCTTGAACCGTAAGTCACAGACGCTCGCTCTTGGCTGCATTCGTTTCAGCTCGTGGCAGCCAGTCTAAAAAAACACTATCTTGGACTTCTCTGGATGTTTCCCAGGCGAGCTATTGGCAGCATGTTCAAAACCACTGTTTCTGAGGCTAATTCTTGAACCGTAAGTCATAGACGCTCGATCTTGGCGGCATTCGTCTCAGCGCCTGGCAATTAGTATAGAAGCACTGTTTCCCACTGTTTCTGAGGCTAATTCTTGAACCGTAAGTCTTAGACGCTTGATCTTGGCGGCATTCGTCTCAGCGCCTGGCAATTAGCATAGAAGCACTGTCTTTGACTTATCTGAAAGTTTCCCTGGCGAGCTATTGACAAGTAAATCCTAGACGCTCGATCTTGGTTACTTTCGCTTTCGCGGCTGGCAGCAAAGTTTAGAACCATGTTTCTGTGAATAACTCTTGAACCGTAAGTCACAGACGCTCGCTCTTGGCTGCATTCGTTTCAGCTCGTGGCAGCCAGTCTAAAAAAACACTATCTTGGACTTCTCTGGATGTTTCCCAGGCGAGCTATTGGCAGCATGTTCAGAACCACTGTTTCTGAGGCTAATTCTTGAACCGTAAGTCATAGACGCTCGATCTTGGCGGCATTCGTCTCAGCGCCTGGCAATTAGTATAGAAGCACTGTTTCCCACTGTTTCTGAGGCTAATTCTTGAACCGTAAGTCATAGACGCTCGATCTTGGCGGCATTCGTCTCAGCGCCTGGCAATTAGTATAGAAGCACTGTCTTTGACTTCTCTGGATGTTTCCCATGCGAGCTATTGACAAGTAAATCCTAGACGCTCGATCTTGGTTACTTTCGCTTTCGCGGCTGGCAGCAAAGTTCAGAACCATGTTTCTGTGAATAACTCTTGAACCGTAAGTCACAGACGCTCGCTCTTGGCTGCATTCGTTTCAGCTCGTGGCAGCCAGTCTAAAAAAACACTATCTTGGACTTCTCTGGATGTTTCCCAGGCGAGCTATTGGCAGCCGGTTCAAAACCACTGTTTCTGAGGCTAATTCTTGAACCGTAAGTCATAGACGCTCGATCTTGGCGGCATTCGTCTCAGCGCCTGGCAATTAGTATAGAAGCACTGTTTCCCACTGTTTCTGAGGCTAATTCTTGAACCGTAAGTCTTAGACGCTTGATCTTGGCGGCATTCGTCTCAGCGCCTGGCAATTAGCATAGAAGCACTGTCTTTGACTTATCTGAAAGTTTCCCTGGCGAGCTATTGACAAGTAAATCCTAGACGCTCGATCTTGGTTACTTTCGCTTTCGCGGCTGGCAGCAAAGTTTAGAACCATGTTTCTGTGAATAACTCTTGAACCGTAAGTCACAGACGCTCGCTCTTGGCTGCATTCGTTTCAGCTCGTGGCAGCCAGTCTAAAAAAACACTATCTTGGACTTCTCTGGATGTTTCCCAGGCGAGCTATTGGCAGCATGTTCAGAACCACTGTTTCTGAGGCTAATTCTTGAACCGTAAGTCATAGACGCTCGATCTTGGCGGCATTCGTCTCAGCGCCTGGCAATTAGTATAGAAGCACTGTTTCCCACTGTTTCTGAGGCTAATTCTTGAACCGTAAGTCATAGACGCTCGATCTTGGCGGCATTCGTCTCAGCGCCTGGCAATTAGTATAGAAGCACTGTCTTTGACTTCTCTGGATGTTTCCCATGCGAGCTATTGACAAGTAAATCCTAGACGCTCGATCTTGGTTACTTTCGCTTTCGCGGCTGGCAGCAAAGTTCAGAACCATGTTTCTGTGAATAACTCTTGAACCGTAAGTCACAGACGCTCGCTCTTGGCTGCATTCGTTTCAGCTCGTGGCAGCCAGTCTAAAAAACACTATCTTGGACTTCTCTGGATGTTTCCCAGGCGAGCTATTGGCAGCATGTTTTGAACCACTGTTTCTGAGGCTAATTCTTGAACCGTAAGTCATAGACGCTCGATCTTGGCGGCATTCGTCTCAGCGCCTGGCAATTAGTATAGAAGCACTGTTTCCCACTGTTTCTGAGGCTAATTCTTGAACCGTAAGTCTTAGACGCTTGATCTTGGCGGCATTCGTCTCAGCGCCTGGCAATTAGTATAGCTGCACTGTCTTTGACTTCTCTGGATGTTTTCCAGGCGAGCTATTCACAAGTAAATCCTAGACGCTCGATCTTGGTTGCTTTGGCTTTCGCGGCTGGCAGCAAAGTTCAGAACCATGTTTATGTGAATAACTTTTGAACCGTAAGTCACAGACGCTCGCTCTTGGCTGCATTCGTTTCAGCTCGTGGCAGCCAGTCTAAAAAAAACACTATCTTGGACTTCTCTGGATGTTTCCCAGGCGAGCTATTGGCAGCATGTTCAGAACCACTGTTTCTGAGGCTAATTATTGAACCGTAAGTCATAGACGCTCGATCTTGGCGGCATTCGTCTCAGCGCCTGGCAATTAGTATAGAAGCACTGTTTCCCACTGTTTCTGAGGCTAATTCTTGAACCGTAAGTCTTAGACGCTTGATCTTGGCGGCATTCGTCTCAGCGCCTGGCAATTAGTATAGAAGCACTGTCTTTGACTTCTCTGGATGTTTCCCAGGCGAGCTATTCACAAGTAAATCCTAGACGCTCGATCTTGGTTACTTTCGCTTTCGCGGCTGGCAACAAAGTTCAGAACCATGTTTCTGTGAATAACTCTTGAACCGTAAGTCACAGACGCTCGCTCTTGGCTGCATTCGTTTCAGCTCGTGGCAGCCAGTCTAAAAAAACACTATCTTGGACTTCTCTGGATGTTTCCCAGGCGAGCTATTGGCAGCATGTTCAAAACCACTGTTTCTGAGGCTAATTCTTGAACCGTAAGTCATAGACGCTCGATCTTGGCGGCATTCGTCTCAGCGCCTGGCAATTAGTATAGAAGCACTGTTTCCCACTGTTTCTGAGGCTAATTCTTGAACCGTAAGTCTTAGACGCTTGATCTTGGCGGCATTCGTCTCAGCGCCTGGCAATTAGTATAGAAGCACTGTCTTTGACTTATCTGAAAGTTTCCCAGGCGAGCTATTCACAAGTAAATCCTAGACGCTCGATCTTGGTTACTTTCGCTTTCGCGGCTGGCAGCAAAGTTCAGAACCATGTTTCTGTGAATAACTCTTGAACCGTAAGTCACAGACGCTCGCTCTTGGCTGCATTCGTTTCAGCTCGTGGCAGCCAGTCTAAAAAAACACTATCTTGGACTTCTCTGGATGTTTCCCAGGCGAGCTATTGGCAGCATGTACAGAACCACTGTTTCTGAGGCTAATTCTTGAACCGTAAGTCATAGACGCTCGATCTTGGCGGCATTCGTCTCAGCGCCTGGCAATTAGTATAGAAGCACTGTTTCCCACTGTTTCTGAGGCTAATTCTTGAACCGTAAGTCATAGACGCTCGATCTTGGCGGCATTCGACTCAGCGCCTGGCAATTAGTATAGAAGCACTGTCTTTGACTTCTCTGGATGTTTCCCATGCGAGCTATTGACAAGTAAATCCTAGACGCTCGATCTTGGTTACTTTCGCTTTCGCGGCTGGCAGCAAAGTTCAGAACCATGTTTCTGTGAATAACTCTTGAACCGTAAGTCACAGACGCTCGCTCTTGGCTGCATTCGTTTCAGCTCGTGGCAGCCAGTCTAAAAAAACACTATCTTGGACTTCTCTGGATGTTTCCCAGGCGAGCTATTGGCAGCCGGTTCAAAACCACTGTTTCTGAGGCTAATTCTTGAACCGTAAGTCATAGACGCTCGATCTTGGCGGCATTCGTCTCAGCGCCTGGCAATTAGTATAGAAGCACTGTTTCCCACTGTTTCTGAGGCTAATTCTTGAACCGTAAGTCTTAGACGCTTGATCTTGGCGGCATTCGTTTCAGCGCCTGGCAATTAGTATAGCTGCACTGTCTTTGACTTCTCTGGATGTTTTCCAGGCGAGCTATTCACAAGTAAATCCTAGACGCTCGATCTTGGTTGCTTTGGCTTTCGCGGCTGGCAGCAAAGTTCAGAACCATGTTTATGTGAATAACTTTTGAACCGTAAGTCACAGACGCTCGCTCTTGGCTGCATTCGTTTCAGCTCGTGGCAGCCAGTCTAAAAAAAACACTATCTTGGACTTCTCTGGATGTTTCCCAGGCGAGCTATTGGCAGCATGTTCAGAACCACTGTTTCTGAGGCTAATTATTGAACCGTAAGTCATAGACGCTCGATCTTGGCGGCATTCGTCTCAGCGCCTGGCAATTAGTATAGAAGCACTGTTTCCCACTGTTTCTGAGGCTAATTCTTGAACCGTAAGTCTTAGACGCTTGATCTTGGCGGCATTCGTCTCAGCGCCTGGCAATTAGTATAGAAGCACTGTCTTTGACTTCTCTGGATGTTTCCCAGGCGAGCTATTCACAAGTAAATCCTAGACGCTCGATCTTGGTTACTTTCGCTTTCGCGGCTGGCAACAAAGTTCAGAACCATGTTTCTGTGAATAACTCTTGAACCGTAAGTCACAGACGCTCGCTCTTGGCTGCATTCGTTTCAGCTCGTGGCAGCCAGTCTAAAAAAACACTATCTTGGACTTCTCTGGATGTTTCCCAGGCGAGCTATTGGCAGCATGTTCAAAACCACTGTTTCTGAGGCTAATTCTTGAACCGTAAGTCATAGACGCTCGATCTTGGCGGCATTCGTCTCAGCGCCTGGCAATTAGTATAGAAGCACTGTTTCCCACTGTTTCTGAGGCTAATTATTGAACCGTAAGTCTTAGACGCTTGATCTTGGCGGCATTCGTCTCAGCGCCTGGCAATTAGTATAGAAGCACTGTCTTTGACTTATCTGAAAGTTTCCCAGGCGAGCTATTCACAAGTAAATCCTAGACGCTCGATCTTGGTTACTTTCGCTTTCGCGGCTGGCAGCAAAGTTCAGAACCATGTTTCTGTGAATAACTCTTGAACCGTAAGTCACAGACGCTCGCTCTTGGCTGCATTCGTTTCAGCTCGTGGCAGCCAGTCTAAAAAAAACACTATCTTGGACTACTCTGGATGTTTCCCAGGCGAGCTATTGGCAGCATGTACAGAACCACTGTTTCTGAGGCTAATTCTTGAACCGTAAGTCATAGACGCTCGATCTTGGCGGCATTCGTCTCAGCGCCTGGCAATTAGTATAGAAGCACTGTTTCCCACTGTTTCTGAGGCTAATTCTTGAACCGTAAGTCATAGACGCTCGATCTTGGCGGCATTCGTCTCAGCGCCTGGCAATTAGTATAGAAGCACTGTCTTTGACTTCTCTGGATGTTTCCCATGCGAGCTATTGACAAGTAAATCCTAGACGCTCGATCTTGGTTACTTTCGCTTTCGCGGCTGGCAGCAAAGTTCAGAACCATGTTTCTGTGAATAACTCTTGAACCGTAAGTCACAGACGCTCGCTCTTGGCTGCATTCGTTTCAGCTCGTGGCAGCCAGTCTAAAAAAACACTATCTTGGACTTCTCTGGATGTTTCCCAGGCGAGCTATTGGCAGCCGGTTCAAAACCACTGTTTCTGAGGCTAATTCTTGAACCGTAAGTCATAGACGCTCGATCTTGGCGGCATTCGTCTCAGCGCCTGGCAATTAGTATAGAAGCACTGTTTCCCACTGTTTCTGAGGCTAATTATTGAACCGTAAGTCTTAGACGCTTGATCTTGGCGGCATTCGTCTCAGCGCCTGGCAATTAGCATAGAAGCACTGTCTTTGACTTATCTGAAAGTTTCCCAGGCGAGCTATTCACAAGTAAATCCTAGACGCTCGATCTTGGTTACTTTCGCTTTCGCGGCTGGCAGCAAAGTTCAGAACCATGTTTCTGTGAATAACTCTTGAACCGTAAGTCACAGACGCTCGCTCTTGGCTGCATTCGTTTCAGCTCGTGGCAGCCAGTCTAAAAAAACACTATCTTGGACTTCTCTGGATGTTTCCCAGGCGAGCTATTGGCAGCATGTACAGAACCACTGTTTCTGAGGCTAATTCTTGAATCGTAAGTCATAGACGCTCGATCTTGGCGGCATTCGTCTCAGCGCCTGGCAATTAGTATAGAAGCACTGTTTCCCACTGTTTCTGAGGCTAATTCTTGAACCGTAAGTCATAGACGCTCGATCTTGGCGGCATTCGTCTCAGCGCCTGGCAATTAGTATAGAAGCACTGTCTTTGACTTCTCTGGATGTTTCCCATGCGAGCTATTGACAAGTAAATCCTAGACGCTCGATCTTGGTTACTTTCGCTTTCGCGGCTGGCAGCAAAGTTCAGAACCATGTTTCTGTGAATAACTCTTGAACCGTAAGTCACAGACGCTCGCTCTTGGCTGCATTCGTTTCAGCTCGTGGCAGCCAGTCTAAAAAAACACTATCTTGGACTTCTCTGGATGTTTCCCAGGCGAGCTATTGGCAGCCGGTTCAAAACCACTGTTTCTGAGGCTAATTCTTGAACCGTAAGTCATAGACGCTCGATCTTGGCGGCATTCGTCTCAGCGCCTGGCAATTAGTATAGAAGCACTGTTTCCCACTGTTTCTGAGGCTAATTCTTGAACCGTAAGTCTTAGACGCTTGATCTTGGCGGCATTCGTCTCAGCGCCTGGCAATTAGCATAGAAGCACTGTCTTTGACTTATCTGAAAGTTTCCCAGGCGAGCTATTCACAAGTAAATCCTAGACGCTCGATCTTGGTTACTTTCGCTTTCGCGGCTGGCAGCAAAGTACAGAACCATGTTTCTGTGAATAACTCTTGAACCGTAAGTCACAGACGCTCGCTCTTGGCTGCATTCGTTTCAGCTCGTGGCAGCCAGTCTAAAAAAACACTATCTTGGACTTCTCTGGATGTTTCCCAGGCGAGCTATTGGCAGCCGGTTCAAAACCACTGTTTCTGAGGCTAATTCTTGAACCGTAAGTCATAGACGCTCGATCTTGGCGGCATTCGTCTCAGCGCCTGGCAATTAGTATAGAAGCACTGTTTCCCACTGTTTCTGAGGCTAATTCTTGAACCGTAAGTCTTAGACGCTTGATCTTGGCGGCATTCGTTTCAGCGCCTGGCAATTAGTATAGCTGCACTGTCTTTGACTTCTCTGGATGTTTTCCAGGCGAGCTATTCACAAGTAAATCCTAGACGCTCGATCTTGGTTGCTTTGGCTTTCGCGGCTGGCAGCAAAGTTCAGAACCATGTTTATGTGAATAACTTTTGAACCGTAAGTCACAGACGCTCGCTCTTGGCTGCATTCGTTTCAGCTCGTGGCAGCCAGTCTAAAAAAAACACTATCTTGGACTTCTCTGGATATTTCCCAGGCGAGCTATTGGCAGCATGTTCAGAACCACTGTTTCTGAGGCTAATTATTGAACCGTAAGTCATAGACGCTCGATCTTGGCGGCATTCGTCTCAGCGCCTGGCAATTAGTATAGAAGCACTGTTTCCCACTGTTTCTGAGGCTAATTCTTGAACCGTAAGTCTTAGACGCTTGATCTTGGCGGCATTCGTCTCAGCGCCTGGCAATTAGTATAGAAGCACTGTCTTTGACTTCTCTGGATGTTTCCCAGGCGAGCTATTCACAAGTAAATCCTAGACGCTCGATCTTGGTTACTTTCGCTTTCGCGGCTGGCAACAAAGTTCAGAACCATGTTTCTGTGAATAACTCTTGAACCGTAAGTCACAGACGCTCGCTCTTGGCTGCATTCGTTTCAGCTCGTGGCAGCCAGTCTAAAAAAACACTATCTTGGACTTCTCTGGATGTTTCCCAGGCGAGCTATTGGCAGCATGTTCAAAACCACTGTTTCTGAGGCTAATTCTTGAACCGTAAGTCATAGACGCTCGATCTTGGCGGCATTCGTCTCAGCGCCTGGCAATTAGTATAGAAGCACTGTTTCCCACTGTTTCTGAGGCTAATTCTTGAACCGTAAGTCTTAGACGCTTGATCTTGGCGGCATTCGTCTCAGCGCCTGGCAATTAGTATAGAAGCACTGTCTTTGACTTATCTGAAAGTTTCCCAGGCGAGCTATTCACAAGTAAATCCTAGACGCTCGATCTTGGTTACTTTCGCTTTCGCGGCTGGCAGCAAAGTTCAGAACCATGTTTCTGTGAATAACTCTTGAACCGTAAGTCACAGACGCTCGCTCTTGGCTGCATTCGTTTCAGCTCGTGGCAGCCAGTCTAAAAAAACACTATCTTGGACTTCTCTGGATGTTTCCCAGGCGAGCTATTGGCAGCATGTACAGAACCACTGTTTCTGAGGCTAATTCTTGAACCGTAAGTCATAGACGCTCGATCTTGGCGGCATTCGTCTCAGCGCCTGGCAATTAGTATAGAAGCACTGTTTCCCACTGTTTCTGAGGCTAATTCTTGAACCGTAAGTCATAGACGCTCGATCTTGGCGGCATTCGACTCAGCGCCTGGCAATTAGTATAGAAGCACTGTCTTTGACTTCTCTGGATGTTTCCCATGCGAGCTATTGACAAGTAAATCCTAGACGCTCGATCTTGGTTACTTTCGCTTTCGCGGCTGGCAGCAAAGTTCAGAACCATGTTTCTGTGAATAACTCTTGAACCGTAAGTCACAGACGCTCGCTCTTGGCTGCATTCGTTTCAGCTCGTGGCAGCCAGTCTAAAAAAACACTATCTTGGACTTCTCTGGATGTTTCCCAGGCGAGCTATTGGCAGCCGGTTCAAAACCACTGTTTCTGAGGCTAATTCTTGAACCGTAAGTCATAGACGCTCGATCTTGGCGGCATTCGTCTCAGCGCCTGGCAATTAGTATAGAAGCACTGTTTCCCACTGTTTCTGAGGCTAATTCTTGAACCGTAAGTCTTAGACGCTTGATCTTGGCGGCATTCGTTTCAGCGCCTGGCAATTAGTATAGCTGCACTGTCTTTGACTTCTCTGGATGTTTTCCAGGCGAGCTATTCACAAGTAAATCCTAGACGCTCGATCTTGGTTGCTTTGGCTTTCGCGGCTGGCAGCAAAGTTCAGAACCATGTTTATGTGAATAACTTTTGAACCGTAAGTCACAGACGCTCGCTCTTGGCTGCATTCGTTTCAGCTCGTGGCAGCCAGTCTAAAAAAAACACTATCTTGGACTTCTCTGGATGTTTCCCAGGCGAGCTATTGGCAGCATGTTCAGAACCACTGTTTCTGAGGCTAATTATTGAACCGTAAGTCATAGACGCTCGATCTTGGCGGCATTCGTCTCAGCGCCTGGCAATTAGTATAGAAGCACTGTTTCCCACTGTTTCTGAGGCTAATTCTTGAACCGTAAGTCTTAGACGCTTGATCTTGGCGGCATTCGTCTCAGCGCCTGGCAATTAGTATAGAAGCACTGTCTTTGACTTCTCTGGATGTTTCCCAGGCGAGCTATTCACAAGTAAATCCTAGACGCTCGATCTTGGTTACTTTCGCTTTCGCGGCTGGCAACAAAGTTCAGAACCATGTTTCTGTGAATAACTCTTGAACCGTAAGTCACAGACGCTCGCTCTTGGCTGCATTCGTTTCAGCTCGTGGCAGCCAGTCTAAAAAAACACTATCTTGGACTTCTCTGGATGTTTCCCAGGCGAGCTATTGGCAGCATGTTCAAAACCACTGTTTCTGAGGCTAATTCTTGAACCGTAAGTCATAGACGCTCGATCTTGGCGGCATTCGTCTCAGCGCCTGGCAATTAGTATAGAAGCACTCTTTCCCACTGTTTCTGAGGCTAATTATTGAACCGTAAGTCTTAGACGCTTGATCTTGGCGGCATTCGTCTCAGCGCCTGGCAATTAGTATAGAAGCACTGTCTTTGACTTATCTGAAAGTTTCCCAGGCGAGCTATTCACAAGTAAATCCTAGACGCTCGATCTTGGTTACTTTCGCTTTCGCGGCTGGCAGCAAAGTTCAGAACCATGTTTCTGTGAATAACTCTTGAACCGTAAGTCACAGACGCTCGCTCTTGGCTGCATTCGTTTCAGCTCGTGGCAGCCAGACTAAAAAAAACACTATCTTGGACTTCTCTGGATGTTTCCCAGGCGAGCTATTGGCAGCATGTACAGAACCACTGTTTCTGAGGCTAATTCTTGAACCGTAAGTCATAGACGCTCGATCTTGGCGGCATTCGTCTCAGCGCCTGGCAATTAGTATAGAAGCACTGTTTCCCACTGTTTCTGAGGCTAATTCTTGAACCGTAAGTCATAGACGCTCGATCTTGGCGGCATTCGTCTCAGCGCCTGGCAATTAGTATAGAAGCACTGTCTTTGACTTCTCTGGATGTTTCCCATGCGAGCTATTGACAAGTAAATCCTAGACGCTCGATCTTGGTTACTTTCGCTTTCGCGGCTGGCAGCAAAGTTCAGAACCATGTTTCTGTGAATAACTCTTGAACCGTAAGTCACAGACGCTCGCTCTTGGCTGCATTCGTTTCAGCTCGTGGCAGCCAGTCTAAAAAAACACTATCTTGGACTTCTCTGGATGTTTCCCAGGCGAGCTATTGGCAGCCGGTTCAAAACCACTGTTTCTGAGGCTAATTCTTGAACCGTAAGTCATAGACGCTCGATCTTGGCGGCATTCGTCTCAGCGCCTGGCAATTAGTATAGAAGCACTGTTTCCCACTGTTTCTGAGGCTAATTCTTGAACCGTAAGTCTTAGACGCTTGATCTTGGCGGCATTCGTCTCAGCGCCTGGCAATTAGCATAGAAGCACTGTCTTTGACTTATCTGAAAGTTTCCCAGGCGAGCTATTCACAAGTAAATCCTAGACGCTCGATCTTGGTTACTTTCGCTTTCGCGGCTGGCAGCAAAGTACAGAACCATGTTTCTGTGAATAACTCTTGAACCGTAAGTCACAGACGCTCGCTCTTGGCTGCATTCGTTTCAGCTCGTGGCAGCCAGTCTAAAAAAACACTATCTTGGACTTCTCTGGATGTTTCCCAGGCGAGCTATTGGCAGCCGGTTCAAAACCACTGTTTCTGAGGCTAATTCTTGAACCGTAAGTCATAGACGCTCGATCTTGGCGGCATTCGTCTCAGCGCCTGGCAATTAGTATAGAAGCACTGTTTCCCACTGTTTCTGAGGCTAATTCTTGAACCGTAAGTCTTAGACGCTTGATCTTGGCGGCATTCGTTTCAGCGCCTGGCAATTAGTATAGCTGCACTGTCTTTGACTTCTCTGGATGTTTTCCAGGCGAGCTATTCACAAGTAAATCCTAGACGCTCGATCTTGGTTGCTTTGGCTTTCGCGGCTGGCAGCAAAGTTCAGAACCATGTTTATGTGAATAACTTTTGAACCGTAAGTCACAGACGCTCGCTCTTGGCTGCATTCGTTTCAGCTCGTGGCAGCCAGTCTAAAAAAAACACTATCTTGGACTTCTCTGGATATTTCCCAGGCGAGCTATTGGCAGCATGTTCAGAACCACTGTTTCTGAGGCTAATTATTGAACCGTAAGTCATAGACGCTCGATCTTGGCGGCATTCGTCTCAGCGCCTGGCAATTAGTATAGAAGCACTGTTTCCCACTGTTTCTGAGGCTAATTCTTGAACCGTAAGTCTTAGACGCTTGATCTTGGCGGCATTCGTCTCAGCGCCTGGCAATTAGTATAGAAGCACTGTCTTTGACTTCTCTGGATGTTTCCCAGGCGAGCTATTCACAAGTAAATCCTAGACGCTCGATCTTGGTTACTTTCGCTTTCGCGGCTGGCAACAAAGTTCAGAACCATGTTTCTGTGAATAACTCTTGAACCGTAAGTCACAGACGCTCGCTCTTGGCTGCATTCGTTTCAGCTCGTGGCAGCCAGTCTAAAAAAACACTATCTTGGACTTCTCTGGATGTTTCCCAGGCGAGCTATTGGCAGCATGTTCAAAACCACTGTTTCTGAGGCTAATTCTTGAACCGTAAGTCATAGACGCTCGATCTTGGCGGCATTCGTCTCAGCGCCTGGCAATTAGTATAGAAGCACTGTTTCCCACTGTTTCTGAGGCTAATTATTGAACCGTAAGTCTTAGACGCTTGATCTTGGCGGCATTCGTCTCAGCGCCTGGCAATTAGTATAGAAGCACTGTCTTTGACTTATCTGAAAGTTTCCCAGGCGAGCTATTCACAAGTAAATCCTAGACGCTCGATCTTGGTTACTTTCGCTTTCGCGGCTGGCAGCAAAGTTCAGAACCATGTTTCTGTGAATAACTCTTGAACCGTAAGTCACAGACGCTCGCTCTTGGCTGCATTCGTTTCAGCTCGTGGCAGCCAGTCTAAAAAAACACTATCTTGGACTTCTCTGGATGTTTCCCAGGCGAGCTATTGGCAGCATGTACAGAACCACTGTTTCTGAGGCTAATTCTTGAACCGTAAGTCATAGACGCTCGATCTTGGCGGCATTCGTCTCAGCGCCTGGCAATTAGTATAGAAGCACTGTTTCCCACTGTTTCTGAGGCTAATTCTTGAACCGTAAGTCATAGACGCTCGATCTTGGCGGCATTCGTCTCATCGCCTGGCAATTAGTATAGAAGCACTGTCTTTGACTTCTCTGGATGTTTCCCATGCGAGCTATTGACAAGTAAATCCTAGACGCTCGATCTTGGTTACTTTCGCTTTCGCGGCTGGCAGCAAAGTTCAGAACCATGTTTCTGTGAATAACTCTTGAACCGTAAGTCACAGACGCTCGCTCTTGGCTGCATTCGTTTCAGCTCGTGGCAGCCAGTCTAAAAAAACACTATCTTGGACTTCTCTGGATGTTTCCCAGGCGAGCTATTGGCAGCCGGTTCAAAACCACTGTTTCTGAGGCTAATTCTTGAACCGTAAGTCATAGACGCTCGATCTTGGCGGCATTCGTCTCAGCGCCTGGCAATTAGTATAGAAGCACTGTTTCCCACTGTTTCTGAGGCTAATTATTGAACCGTAAGTCTTAGACGCTTGATCTTGGCGGCATTCGTCTCAACGCCTGGCAATTAGCATAGAAGCACTGTCTTTGACTTATCTGAAAGTTTCCCAGGCGAGCTATTCACAAGTAAATCCTAGACGCTCGATCTTGGTTACTTTCGCTTTCGCGGCTGGCAGCAAAGTACAGAACCATGTTTCTGTGAATAACTCTTGAACCGTAAGTCACAGACGCTCGCTCTTGGCTGCATTCGTTTCAGCTCGTGGCAGCCAGTCTAAAAAAACACTATCTTGGACTTCTCTGGATGTTTCCCAGGCGAGCTATTGGCAGCATGTTCAAAACCACTGTTTCTGAGGCTAATTCTTGAACCGTAAGTCATAGACGCTCGATCTTGGCGGCATTCGTCTCAGCGCCTGGCAATTAGTATAGAAGCACTGTTTCCCACTGTTTCTGAGGCTAATTCTTGAACCGTAAGTCTTAGACGCTTGATCTTGGCGGCATTCGTCTCAGCGCCTGGCAATTAGTATAGAAGCACTGTCTTTGACTTATCTGAAAGTTTCCCAGGCGAGCTATTCACAAGTAAATCCTAGACGCTCGATCTTGGTTACTTTCGCTTTCGCGGCTGGCAGCAAAGTTCAGAACCATGTTTCTGTGAATAACTCTTGAACCGTAAGTCACAGACGCTCGCTCTTGGCTGCATTCGTTTCAGCTCGTGGCAGCCAGTCTAAAAAAACACTATCTTGGACTTCTCTGGATGTTTCCCAGGCGAGCTATTGGCAGCATGTACAGAACCACTGTTTCTGAGGCTAATTCTTGAATCGTAAGTCATAGACGCTCGATCTTGGCGGCATTCGTCTCAGCGCCTGGCAATTAGTATAGAAGCACTGTTTCCCACGGTTTCTGAGGCTAATTCTTGAACCGTAAGTCATAGACGCTCGATCTTGGCGGCATTCGTCTCAGCGCCTGGCAATTAGTATAGAAGCACTGTCTTTGACTTCTCTGGATGTTTCCCATGCGAGCTATTGACAAGTAAATCCTAGACGCTCGATCTTGGTTACTTTCGCTTTCGCGGCTGGCAGCAAAGTTCAGAACCATGTTTCTGTGAATAACTCTTGAACCGTAAGTCACAGACGCTCGCTCTTGGCTGCATTCGTTTCAGCTCGTGGCAGCCAGTCTAAAAAAACACTATCTTGGACTTCTCTGGATGTTTCCCAGGCGAGCTATTGGCAGCCGGTTCAAAACCACTGTTTCTGAGGCTAATTCTTGAACCGTAAGTCATAGACGCTCGATCTTGGCGGCATTCGTCTCAGCGCCTGGCAATTAGTATAGAAGCACTGTTTCCCACTGTTTCTGAGGCTAATTCTTGAACCGTAAGTCTTAGACGCTTGATCTTGGCGGCATTCGTCTCAGCGCCTGGCAATTAGCATAGAAGCACTGTCTTTGACTTATCTGAAAGTTTCCCAGGCGAGCTATTCACAAGTAAATCCTAGACGCTCGATCTTGGTTACTTTCGCTTTCGCGGCTGGCAGCAAAGTACAGAACCATGTTTCTGTGAATAACTCTTGAACCGTAAGTCACAGACGCTCGCTCTTGGCTGCATTCGTTTCAGCTCGTGGCAGCCAGTCTAAAAAAACACTATCTTGGACTTCTCTGGATGTTTCCCAGGCGAGCTATTGGCAGCATGTTCAAAACCACTGTTTCTGAGGCTAATTCTTGAACCGTAAGTCATAGACGCTCGATCTTGGCGGCATTCGTCTCAGCGCCTGGCAATTAGTATAGAAGCACTGTTTCCCACTGTTTCTGAGGCTAATTCTTGAACCGTAAGTCTTAGACGCTTGATCTTGGCGGCATTCGTCTCAGCGCCTGGCAATTAGCATAGAAGCACTGTCTTTGACTTATCTGAAAGTTTCCCAGGCGAGCTATTGACAAGTAAATCCTAGACGCTCGATCTTGGTTACTTTCGCTTTCGCGGCTGGCAGCAAAGTTTAGAACCATGTTTCTGTGAATAACTATTGAACCGTAAGTCACAGACGCTCGCTCTTGGCTGCATTCGTTTCAGCTCGTGGCAGCCAGTCTAAAAAAACACTATCTTGGACTTCTCTGGATGTTTCCCAGGCGAGCTATTGGCAGCATGTTCAGAACCACTGTTTCTGAGGCTAATTCTTGAACCGTAAGTCATAGACGCTCGATCTTGGCGGCATTCGTCTCAGCGCCTGGCAATTAGTATAGAAGCACTGTTTCCCACTGTTTCTGAGGCTAATTCTTGAACCGTAAGTCATAGACGCTCGATCTTGGCGGCATTCGTCTCAGCGCCTGGCAATTAGTATAGAAGCACTGTCTTTGACTTCTCTGGATGTTTCCCATGCGAGCTATTGACAAGTAAATCCTAGACGCTCGATCTTGGTTACTTTCGCTTTCGCGGCTGGCAGCAAAGTTCAGAACCATGTTTCTGTGAATAACTCTTGAACCGTAAGTCACAGACGCTCGCTCTTGGCTGCATTCGTTTCAGCTCGTGGCAGCCAGTCTAAAAAACACTATCTTGGACTTCTCTGGATGTTTCCCAGGCGAGCTATTGGCAGCATGTTTTGAACCACTGTTTCTGAGGCTAATTCTTGAACCGTAAGTCATAGACGCTCGATCTTGGCGGCATTCGTCTCAGCGCCTGGCAATTAGTATAGAAGCACTGTTTCCCACTGTTTCTGAGGCTAATTCTTGAACCGTAAGTCTTAGACGCTTGATCTTGGCGGCATTCGTCTCAGCGCCTGGCAATTAGTATAGCTGCACTGTCTTTGACTTCTCTGGATGTTTTCCAGGCGAGCTATTCACAAGTAAATCCTAGACGCTCGATCTTGGTTGCTTTGGCTTTCGCGGCTGGCAGCAAAGTTCAGAACCATGTTTATGTGAATAACTTTTGAACCGTAAGTCACAGACGCTCGCTCTTGGCTGCATTCGTTTCAGCTCGTGGCAGCCAGTCTAAAAAAAACACTATCTTGGACTTCTCTGGATGTTTCCCAGGCGAGCTATTGGCAGCATGTTCAGAACCACTGTTTCTGAGGCTAATTATTGAACCGTAAGTCATAGACGCTCGATCTTGGCGGCATTCGTCTCAGCGCCTGGCAATTAGTATAGAAGCACTGTTTCCCACTGTTTCTGAGGCTAATTCTTGAACCGTAAGTCTTAGACGCTTGATCTTGGCGGCATTCGTCTCAGCGCCTGGCAATTAGTATAGAAGCACTGTCTTTGACTTCTCTGGATGTTTCCCAGGCGAGCTATTCACAAGTAAATCCTAGACGCTCGATCTTGGTTACTTTCGCTTTCGCGGCTGGCAACAAAGTTCAGAACCATGTTTCTGTGAATAACTCTTGAACCGTAAGTCACAGACGCTCGCTCTTGGCTGCATTCGTTTCAGCTCGTGGCAGCCAGTCTAAAAAAACACTATCTTGGACTTCTCTGGATGTTTCCCAGGCGAGCTATTGGCAGCATGTTCAAAACCACTGTTTCTGAGGCTAATTCTTGAACCGTAAGTCATAGACGCTCGATCTTGGCGGCATTCGTCTCAGCGCCTGGCAATTAGTATAGAAGCACTGTTTCCCACTGTTTCTGAGGCTAATTCTTGAACCGTAAGTCTTAGACGCTTGATCTTGGCGGCATTCGTCTCAGCGCCTGGCAATTAGTATAGAAGCACTGTCTTTGACTTATCTGAAAGTTTCCCAGGCGAGCTATTCACAAGTAAATCCTAGACGCTCGATCTTGGTTACTTTCGCTTTCGCGGCTGGCAGCAAAGTTCAGAACCATGTTTCTGTGAATAACTCTTGAACCGTAAGTCACAGACGCTCGCTCTTGGCTGCATTCGTTTCAGCTCGTGGCAGCCAGTCTAAAAAAACACTATCTTGGACTTCTCTGGATGTTTCCCAGGCGAGCTATTGGCAGCATGTACAGAACCACTGTTTCTGAGGCTAATTCTTGAACCGTAAGTCATAGACGCTCGATCTTGGCGGCATTCGTCTCAGCGCCTGGCAATTAGTATAGAAGCACTGTTTCCCACTGTTTCTGAGGCTAATTCTTGAACCGTAAGTCATAGACGCTCGATCTTGGCGGCATTCGACTCAGCGCCTGGCAATTAGTATAGAAGCACTGTCTTTGACTTCTCTGGATGTTTCCCATGCGAGCTATTGACAAGTAAATCCTAGACGCTCGATCTTGGTTACTTTCGCTTTCGCGGCTGGCAGCAAAGTTCAGAACCATGTTTCTGTGAATAACTCTTGAACCGTAAGTCACAGACGCTCGCTCTTGGCTGCATTCGTTTCAGCTCGTGGCAGCCAGTCTAAAAAAACACTATCTTGGACTTCTCTGGATGTTTCCCAGGCGAGCTATTGGCAGCCGGTTCAAAACCACTGTTTCTGAGGCTAATTCTTGAACCGTAAGTCATAGACGCTCGATCTTGGCGGCATTCGTCTCAGCGCCTGGCAATTAGTATAGAAGCACTGTTTCCCACTGTTTCTGAGGCTAATTCTTGAACCGTAAGTCTTAGACGCTTGATCTTGGCGGCATTCGTCTCAGCGCCTGGCAATTAGTATAGCTGCACTGTCTTTGACTTCTCTGGATGTTTTCCAGGCGAGCTATTCACAAGTAAATCCTAGACGCTCGATCTTGGTTGCTTTGGCTTTCGCGGCTGGCAGCAAAGTTCAGAACCATGTTTATGTGAATAACTTTTGAACCGTAAGTTACAGACGCTCGCTCTTGGCTGCATTCGTTTCAGCTCGTGGCAGCCAGTCTAAAAAAAACACTATCTTGGACTTCTCTGGATGTTTCCCAGGCGAGCTATTGGCAGCATGTTCAGAACCACTGTTTCTGAGGCTAATTATTGAACCGTAAGTCATAGACGCTCGATCTTGGCGGCATTCGTCTCAGCGCCTGGCAATTAGTATAGAAGCACTGTTTCCCACTGTTTCTGAGGCTAATTCTTGAACCGTAAGTCTTAGACGCTTGATCTTGGCGGCATTCGTCTCAGCGCCTGGCAATTAGCATAGAAGCACTGTCTTTGACTTATCTGAAAGTTTCCCAGGCGAGCTATTCACAAGTAAATCCTAGACGCTCGATCTTGGTTACTTTCGCTTTCGCGGCTGGCAGCAAAGTACAGAACCATGTTTCTGTGAATAACTCTTGAACCGTAAGTCACAGACGCTCGCTCTTGGCTGCATTCGTTTCAGCTCGTGGCAGCCAGTCTAAAAAAACACTATCTTGGACTTCTCTGGATGTTTCCCAGGCGAGCTATTGGCAGCATGTTCAAAACCACTGTTTCTGAGGCTAATTCTTGAACCGTAAGTCATAGACGCTCGATCTTGGCGGCATTCGTCTCAGCGCCTGGCAATTAGTATAGAAGCACTGTTTCCCACTGTTTCTGAGGCTAATTCTTGAACCGTAAGTCTTAGACGCTTGATCTTGGCGGCATTCGTCTCAGCGCCTGGCAATTAGCATAGAAGCACTGTCTTTGACTTATCTGAAAGTTTCCCAGGCGAGCTATTGACAAGTAAATCCTAGACGCTCGATCTTGGTTACTTTCGCTTTCGCGGCTGGCAGCAAAGTTTAGAACCATGTTTCTGTGAATAACTATTGAACCGTAAGTCACAGACGCTCGCTCTTGGCTGCATTCGTTTCAGCTCGTGGCAGCCAGTCTAAAAAACACTATCTTGGACTTCTCTGGATGTTTCCCAGGCGAGCTATTGGCAGCATGTTCAGAACCACTGTTTCTGAGGCTAATTCTTGAACCGTAAGTCATAGACGCTCGATCTTGGCGGCATTCGTCTCAGCGCCTGGCAATTAGTATAGAAGCACTGTTTCCCACTGTTTCTGAGGCTAATTCTTGAACCGTAAGTCATAGACGCTCGATCTTGGCGGCATTCGTCTCAGCGCCTGGCAATTAGTATAGAAGCACTGTCTTTGACTTCTCTGGATGTTTCCCATGCGAGCTATTGACAAGTAAATCCTAGACGCTCGATCTTGGTTACTTTCGCTTTCGCGGCTGGCAGCAAAGTTCAGAACCATGTTTCTGTGAATAACTCTTGAACCGTAAGTCACAGACGCTCGCTCTTGGCTGCATTCGTTTCAGCTCGTGGCAGCCAGTCTAAAAAACACTATCTTGGACTTCTCTGGATGTTTCCCAGGCGAGCTATTGGCAGCATGTTTGAACCACTGTTTCTGAGGCTAATTCTTGAACCGTAAGTCATAGACGCTCGATCTTGGCGGCATTCGTCTCAGCGCCTGGCAATTAGTATAGAAGCACTGTTTCCCACTGTTTCTGAGGCTAATTCTTGAACCGTAAGTCTTAGACGCTTGATCTTGGCGGCATTCGTCTCAGCGCCTGGCAATTAGTATAGCTGCACTGTCTTTGACTTCTCTGGATGTTTTCCAGGCGAGCTATTCACAAGTAAATCCTAGACGCTCGATCTTGGTTGCTTTGGCTTTCGCGGCTGGCAGCAAAGTTCAGAACCATGTTTATGTGAATAACTTTTGAACCGTAAGTCACAGACGCTCGCTCTTGGCTGCATTCGTTTCAGCTCGTGGCAGCCAGTCTAAAAAAACACTATCTTGGACTTCTCTGGATGTTTCCCAGGCGAGCTATTGGCAGCATGTTCAGAACCACTGTTTCTGAGGCTAATTATTGAACCGTAAGTCATAGACGCTCGATCTTGGCGGCATTCGTCTCAGCGCCTGGCAATTAGTATAGAAGCACTGTTTCCCACTGTTTCTGAGGCTAATTCTTGAACCGTAAGTCTTAGACGCTTGATCTTGGCGGCATTCGTCTCAGCGCCTGGCAATTAGTATAGAAGCACTGTCTTTGACTTCTCTGGATGTTTCCCAGGCGAGCTATTCACAAGTAAATCCTAGACGCTCGATCTTGGTTACTTTCGCTTTCGCGGCTGGCAACAAAGTTCAGAACCATGTTTCTGTGAATAACTCTTGAACCGTAAGTCACAGACGCTCGCTCTTGGCTGCATTCGTTTCAGCTCGTGGCAGCCAGTCTAAAAAAACACTATCTTGGACTTCTCTGGATGTTTCCCAGGCGAGCTATTGGCAGCATGTTCAAAACCACTGTTTCTGAGGCTAATTCTTGAACCGTAAGTCATAGACGCTCGATCTTGGCGGCATTCGTCTCAGCGCCTGGCAATTAGTATAGAAGCACTGTTTCCCACTGTTTCTGAGGCTAATTCTTGAACCGTAAGTCTTAGACGCTTGATCTTGGCGGCATTCGTCTCAGCGCCTGGCAATTAGTATAGAAGCACTGTCTTTGACTTATCTGAAAGTTTCCCAGGCGAGCTATTCACAAGTAAATCCTAGACGCTCGATCTTGGTTACTTTCGCTTTCGCGGCTGGCAGCAAAGTTCAGAACCATGTTTCTGTGAATAACTCTTGAACCGTAAGTCACAGACGCTCGCTCTTGGCTGCATTCGTTTCAGCTCGTGGCAGCCAGTCTAAAAAAACACTATCTTGGACTTCTCTGGATGTTTCCCAGGCGAGCTATTGGCAGCATGTACAGAACCACTGTTT
This sequence comes from Rhinoderma darwinii, assembly GCF_050947455.1. Lineage (NCBI taxonomy): Eukaryota > Metazoa > Chordata > Amphibia > Anura > Rhinodermatidae > Rhinoderma > Rhinoderma darwinii. The sequence goes on from NW_027462547.1 coordinate 37,156, forward strand.
CTGAGGCTAATTCTTGAACCGTAAGTCATAGACGCTCGATCTTGGCGGCATTCGTCTCAGCGCCTGGCAATTAGTATAGAAGCACTGTTTCCCACTGTTTCTGAGGCTAATTCTTGAACCGTAAGTCATAGACGCTCGATCTTGGCGGCATTCGACTCAGCGCCTGGCAATTAGTATAGAAGCACTGTCTTTGACTTCTCTGGATGTTTCCCATGCGAGCTATTGACAAGTAAATCCTAGACGCTCGATCTTGGTTACTTTCGCTTTCGCGGCTGGCAGCAAAGTTCAGAACCATGTTTCTGTGAATAACTCTTGAACCGTAAGTCACAGACGCTCGCTCTTGGCTGCATTCGTTTCAGCTCGTGGCAGCCAGTCTAAAAAAACACTATCTTGGACTTCTCTGGATGTTTCCCAGGCGAGCTATTGGCAGCCGGTTCAAAACCACTGTTTCTGAGGCTAATTCTTGAACCGTAAGTCATAGACGCTCGATCTTGGCGGCATTCGTCTCAGCGCCTGGCAATTAGTATAGAAGCACTGTTTCCCACTGTTTCTGAGGCTAATTCTTGAACCGTAAGTCTTAGACGCTTGATCTTGGCGGCATTCGTCTCAGCGCCTGGCAATTAGTATAGCTGCACTGTCTTTGACTTCTCTGGATGTTTTCCAGGCGAGCTATTCACAAGTAAATCCTAGACGCTCGATCTTGGTTGCTTTGGCTTTCGCGGCTGGCAGCAAAGTTCAGAACCATGTTTATGTGAATAACTTTTGAACCGTAAGTTACAGACGCTCGCTCTTGGCTGCATTCGTTTCAGCTCGTGGCAGCCAGTCTAAAAAAAACACTATCTTGGACTTCTCTGGATGTTTCCCAGGCGAGCTATTGGCAGCATGTTCAGAACCACTGTTTCTGAGGCTAATTATTGAACCGTAAGTCATAGACGCTCGATCTTGGCGGCATTCGTCTCAGCGCCTGGCAATTAGTATAGAAGCACTGTTTCCCACTGTTTCTGAGGCTAATTCTTGAACCGTAAGTCTTAGACGCTTGATCTTGGCGGCATTCGTCTCAGCGCCTGGCAATTAGTATAGAAGCACTGTCTTTGACTTCTCTGGATGTTTCCCAGGCGAGCTATTCACAAGTAAATCCTAGACGCTCGATCTTGGTTACTTTCGCTTTCGCGGCTGGCAACAAAGTTCAGAACCATGTTTCTGTGAATAACTCTTGAACCGTAAGTCACAGACGCTCGCTCTTGGCTGCATTCGTTTCAGCTCGTGGCAGCCAGTCTAAAAAAACACTATCTTGGACTTCTCTGGATGTTTCCCAGGCGAGCTATTGGCAGCATGTTCAAAACCACTGTTTCTGAGGCTAATTCTTGAACCGTAAGTCATAGACGCTCGATCTTGGCGGCATTCGTCTCAGCGCCTGGCAATTAGTATAGAAGCACTGTTTCCCACTGTTTCTGAGGCTAATTCTTGAACCGTAAGTCTTAGACGCTTGATCTTGGCGGCATTCGTCTCAGCGCCTGGCAATTAGTATAGAAGCACTGTCTTTGACTTATCTGAAAGTTTCCCAGGCGAGCTATTCACAAGTAAATCCTAGACGTTCGATCTTGGTTACTTTCGCTTTCGCGGCTGGCAGCAAAGTTCAGAACCATGTTTCTGTGAATAACTCTTGAACCGTAAGTCACAGACGCTCGCTCTTGGCTGCATTCGTTTCAGCTCGTGGCAGCCAGTCTAAAAAAAACACTATCTTGGACTTCTCTGGATGTTTCCCAGGCGAGCTATTGGCAGCATGTACAGAACCACTGTTTCTGAGGCTAATTCTTGAACCGTAAGTCATAGACGCTCGATCTTGGCGGCATTCGTCTCAGCGCCTGGCAATTAGTATAGAAGCACTGTTTCCCACTGTTTCTGAGGCTAATTCTTGAACCGTAAGTCATAGACGCTCGATCTTGGCGGCATTCGACTCAGCGCCTGGCAATTAGTATAGAAGCACTGTCTTTGACTTCTCTGGATGTTTCCCATGCGAGCTATTGACAAGTAAATCCTAGACGCTCGATCTTGGTTACTTTCGCTTTCGCGGCTGGCAGCAAAGTTCAGAACCATGTTTCTGTGAATAACTCTTGAACCGTAAGTCACAGACGCTCGCTCTTGGCTGCATTCGTTTCAGCTCGTGGCAGCCAGTCTAAAAAAACACTATCTTGGACTTCTCTGGATGTTTCCCAGGCGAGCTATTGGCAGCCGGTTCAAAACCACTGTTTCTGAGGCTAATTCTTGAACCGTAAGTCATAGACGCTCGATCTTGGCGGCATTCGTCTCAGCGCCTGGCAATTAGTATAGAAGCACTGTTTCCCACTGTTTCTGAGGCTAATTCTTGAACCGTAAGTCTTAGACGCTTGATCTTGGCGGCATTCGTCTCAGCGCCTGGCAATTAGTATAGCTGCACTGTCTTTGACTTCTCTGGATGTTTTCCAGGCGAGCTATTCACAAGTAAATCCTAGACGCTCGATCTTGGTTGCTTTGGCTTTCGCGGCTGGCAGCAAAGTTCAGAACCATGTTTATGTGAATAACTTTTGAACCGTAAGTTACAGACGCTCGCTCTTGGCTGCATTCGTTTCAGCTCGTGGCAGCCAGTCTAAAAAAACACTATCTTGGACTTCTCTGGATGTTTCCCAGGCGAGCTATTGGCAGCATGTTCAGAACCACTGTTTCTGAGGCTAATTATTGAACCGTAAGTCATAGACGCTCGATCTTGGCGGCATTCGTCTCAGCGCCTGGCAATTAGTATAGAAGCACTGTTTCCCACTGTTTCTGAGGCTAATTCTTGAACCGTAAGTCTTAGACGCTTGATCTTGGCGGCATTCGTCTCAGCGCCTGGCAATTAGTATAGAAGCACTGTCTTTGACTTCTCTGGATGTTTCCCAGGCGAGCTATTCACAAGTAAATCCTAGACGCTCGATCTTGGTTACTTTCGCTTTCGCGGCTGGCAACAAAGTTCAGAACCATGTTTCTGTGAATAACTCTTGAACCGTAAGTCACAGACGCTCGCTCTTGGCTGCATTCGTTTCAGCTCGTGGCAGCCAGTCTAAAAAAACACTATCTTGGACTTCTCTGGATGTTTCCCAGGCGAGCTATTGGCAGCATGTTCAAAACCACTGTTTCTGAGGCTAATTCTTGAACCGTAAGTCATAGACGCTCGATCTTGGCGGCATTCGTCTCAGCGCCTGGCAATTAGTATAGAAGCACTGTTTCCCACTGTTTCTGAGGCTAATTCTTGAACCGTAAGTCTTAGACGCTTGATCTTGGCGGCATTCGTCTCAGCGCCTGGCAATTAGTATAGAAGCACTGTCTTTGACTTATCTGAAAGTTTCCCAGGCGAGCTATTCACAAGTAAATCCTAGACGCTCGATCTTGGTTACTTTCGCTTTCGCGGCTGGCAGCAAAGTTCAGAACCATGTTTCTGTGAATAACTCTTGAACCGTAAGTCACAGACGCTCGCTCTTGGCTGCATTCGTTTCAGCTCGTGGCAGCCAGTCTAAAAAAACACTATCTTGGACTTCTCTGGATGTTTCCCAGGCGAGCTATTGGCAGCATGTACAGAACCACTGTTTCTGAGGCTAATTCTTGAACCGTAAGTCATAGACGCTCGATCTTGGCGGCATTCGTCTCAGCGCCTGGCAATTAGTATAGAAGCACTGTTTCCCACTGTTTCTGAGGCTAATTCTTGAACCGTAAGTCATAGACGCTCGATCTTGGCGGCATTCGACTCAGCGCCTGGCAATTAGTATAGAAGCACTGTCTTTGACTTCTCTGGATGTTTCCCATGCGAGCTATTGACAAGTAAATCCTAGACGCTCGATCTTGGTTACTTTCGCTTTCGCGGCTGGCAGCAAAGTTCAGAACCATGTTTCTGTGAATAACTCTTGAACCGTAAGTCACAGACGCTCGCTCTTGGCTGCATTCGTTTCAGCTCGTGGCAGCCAGTCTAAAAAAACACTATCTTGGACTTCTCTGGATGTTTCCCAGGCGAGCTATTGGCAGCCGGTTCAAAACCACTGTTTCTGAGGCTAATTCTTGAACCGTAAGTCATAGACGCTCGATCTTGGCGGCATTCGTCTCAGCGCCTGGCAATTAGTATAGAAGCACTGTTTCCCACTGTTTCTGAGGCTAATTCTTGAACCGTAAGTCTTAGACGCTTGATCTTGGCGGCATTCGTCTCAGCGCCTGGCAATTAGTATAGAAGCACTGTCTTTGACTTCTCTGGATGTTTCCCAGGCGAGCTATTCACAAGTAAATCCTAGACGCTCGATCTTGGTTACTTTCGCTTTCGCGGCTGGCAACAAAGTTCAGAACCATGTTTCTGTGAATAACTCTTGAACCGTAAGTCACAGACGCTCGCTCTTGGCTGCATTCGTTTCAGCTCGTGGCAGCCAGTCTAAAAAAACACTATCTTGGACTTCTCTGGATGTTTCCCAGGCGAGCTATTGGCAGCATGTTCAAAACCACTGTTTCTGAGGCTAATTCTTGAACCGTAAGTCATAGACGCTCGATCTTGGCGGCATTCGTCTCAGCGCCTGGCAATTAGTATAGAAGCACTGTTTCCCACTGTTTCTGAGGCTAATTATTGAACCGTAAGTCTTAGACGCTTGATCTTGGCGGCATTCGTCTCAGCGCCTGGCAATTAGTATAGAAGCACTGTCTTTGACTTATCTGAAAGTTTCCCAGGCGAGCTATTCACAAGTAAATCCTAGACGCTCGATCTTGGTTACTTTCGCTTTCGCGGCTGGCAGCAAAGTTCAGAACCATGTTTCTGTGAATAACTCTTGAACCGTAAGTCACAGACGCTCGCTCTTGGCTGCATTCGTTTCAGCTCGTGGCAGCCAGTCTAAAAAAACACTATCTTGGACTTCTCTGGATGTTTCCCAGGCGAGCTATTGGCAGCATGTTCAAAACCACTGTTTCTGAGGCTAATTCTTGAACCGTAAGTCATAGACGCTCGATCTTGGCGGCATTCGTCTCAGCGCCTGGCAATTAGTATAGAAGCACTGTTTCCCACTGTTTCTGAGGCTAATTCTTGAACCGTAAGTCTTAGACGCTTGATCTTGGCGGCATTCGTCTCAGCGCCTGGCAATTAGTATAGAAGCACTGTCTTTGACTTATCTGAAAGTTTCCCAGGCGAGCTATTCACAAGTAAATCCTAGACGCTCGATCTTGGTTACTTTCGCTTTCGCGGCTGGCAGCAAAGTTCAGAACCATGTTTCTGTGAATAACTCTTGAACCGTAAGTCACAGACGCTCGCTCTTGGCTGCATTCGTTTCAGCTCGTGGCAGCCAGTCTAAAAAAACACTATCTTGGACTTCTCTGGATGTTTCCCAGGCGAGCTATTGGCAGCATGTACAGAACCACTGTTTCTGAGGCTAATTCTTGAATCGTAAGTCATAGACGCTCGATCTTGGCGGCATTCGTCTCAGCGCCTGGCAATTAGTATAGAAGCACTGTTTCCCACTGTTTCTGAGGCTAATTCTTGAACCGTAAGTCATAGACGCTCGATCTTGGCGGCATTCGTCTCAGCGCCTGGCAATTAGTATAGAAGCACTGTCTTTGACTTCTCTGGATGTTTCCCATGCGAGCTATTGACAAGTAAATCCTAGACGCTCGATCTTGGTTACTTTCGCTTTCGCGGCTGGCAGCAAAGTTCAGAACCATGTTTCTGTGAATAACTCTTGAACCGTAAGTCACAGACGCTCGCTCTTGGCTGCATTCGTTTCAGCTCGTGGCAGCCAGTCTAAAAAAAACACTATCTTGGACTTCTCTGGATGTTTCCCAGGCGAGCTATTGGCAGCATGTTCAGAACCACTGTTTCTGAGGCTAATTATTGAACCGTAAGTCATAGACGCTCGATCTTGGCGGCATTCGTCTCAGCGCCTGGCAATTAGTATAGAAGCACTGTTTCCCACTGTTTCTGAGGCTAATTCTTGAACCGTAAGTCATAGACGCTCGATCTTGGCGGCATTCGACTCAGCGCCTGGCAATTAGTATAGAAGCACTGTCTTTGACTTCTCTGGATGTTTCCCATGCGAGCTATTGACAAGTAAATCCTAGACGCTCGATCTTGGTTACTTTCGCTTTCGCGGCTGGCAGCAAAGTTCAGAACCATGTTTCTGTGAATAACTCTTGAACCGTAAGTCACAGACGCTCGCTCTTGGCTGCATTCGTTTCAGCTCGTGGCAGCCAGTCTAAAAAAACACTATCTTGGACTTCTCTGGATGTTTCCCAGGCGAGCTATTGGCAGCCGGTTCAAAACCACTGTTTCTGAGGCTAATTCTTGAACCGTAAGTCATAGACGCTCGATCTTGGCGGCATTCGTCTCAGCGCCTGGCAATTAGTATAGAAGCACTGTTTCCCACTGTTTCTGAGGCTAATTCTTGAACCGTAAGTCTTAGACGCTTGATCTTGGCGGCATTCGTCTCAGCGCCTGGCAATTAGTATAGCTGCACTGTCTTTGACTTCTCTGGATGTTTTCCAGGCGAGCTATTCACAAGTAAATCCTAGACGCTCGATCTTGGTTGCTTTGGCTTTCGCGGCTGGCAGCAAAGTTCAGAACCATGTTTATGTGAATAACTTTTGAACCGTAAGTTACAGACGCTCGCTCTTGGCTGCATTCGTTTCAGCTCGTGGCAGCCAGTCTAAAAAAAACACTATCTTGGACTTCTCTGGATGTTTCCCAGGCGAGCTATTGGCAGCATGTTCAGAACCACTGTTTCTGAGGCTAATTATTGAACCGTAAGTCATAGACGCTCGATCTTGGCGGCATTCGTCTCAGCGCCTGGCAATTAGTATAGAAGCACTGTTTCCCACTGTTTCTGAGGCTAATTCTTGAACCGTAAGTCTTAGACGCTTGATCTTGGCGGCATTCGTCTCAGCGCCTGGCAATTAGTATAGAAGCACTGTCTTTGACTTCTCTGGATGTTTCCCAGGCGAGCTATTCACAAGTAAATCCTAGACGCTCGATCTTGGTTACTTTCGCTTTCGCGGCTGGCAACAAAGTTCAGAACCATGTTTCTGTGAATAACTCTTGAACCGTAAGTCACAGACGCTCGCTCTTGGCTGCATTCGTTTCAGCTCGTGGCAGCCAGTCTAAAAAAACACTATCTTGGACTTCTCTGGATGTTTCCCAGGCGAGCTATTGGCAGCATGTACAGAACCACTGTTTCTGAGGCTAATTCTTGAATCGTAAGTCATAGACGCTCGATCTTGGCGGCATTCGTCTCAGCGCCTGGCAATTAGTATAGAAGCACTGTTTCCCACTGTTTCTGAGGCTAATTCTTGAACCGTAAGTCATAGACGCTCGATCTTGGCGGCATTCGTCTCAGCGCCTGGCAATTAGTATAGAAGCACTGTCTTTGACTTCTCTGGATGTTTCCCATGCGAGCTATTGACAAGTAAATCCTAGACGCTCGATCTTGGTTACTTTCGCTTTCGCGGCTGGCAGCAAAGTTCAGAACCATGTTTCTGTGAATAACTCTTGAACCGTAAGTCACAGACGCTCGCTCTTGGCTGCATTCGTTTCAGCTCGTGGCAGCCAGTCTAAAAAAACACTATCTTGGACTTCTCTGGATGTTTCCCAGGCGAGCTATTGGCAGCATGTTCAGAACCACTGTTTCTGAGGCTAATTATTGAACCGTAAGTCATAGACGCTCGATCTTGGCGGCATTCGTCTCAGCGCCTGGCAATTAGTATAGAAGCACTGTTTCCCACTGTTTCTGAGGCTAATTCTTGAACCGTAAGTCATAGACGCTCGATCTTGGCGGCATTCGACTCAGCGCCTGGCAATTAGTATAGAAGCACTGTCTTTGACTTCTCTGGATGTTTCCCATGCGAGCTATTGACAAGTAAATCCTAGACGCTCGATCTTGGTTACTTTCGCTTTCGCGGCTGGCAGCAAAGTTCAGAACCATGTTTCTGTGAATAACTCTTGAACCGTAAGTCACAGACGCTCGCTCTTGGCTGCATTCGTTTCAGCTCGTGGCAGCCAGTCTAAAAAAACACTATCTTGGACTTCTCTGGATGTTTCCCAGGCGAGCTATTGGCAGCCGGTTCAAAACCACTGTTTCTGAGGCTAATTCTTGAACCGTAAGTCATAGACGCTCGATCTTGGCGGCATTCGTCTCAGCGCCTGGCAATTAGTATAGAAGCACTGTTTCCCACTGTTTCTGAGGCTAATTCTTGAACCGTAAGTCTTAGACGCTTGATCTTGGCGGCATTCGTCTCAGCGCCTGGCAATTAGTATAGCTGCACTGTCTTTGACTTCTCTGGATGTTTTCCAGGCGAGCTATTCACAAGTAAATCCTAGACGCTCGATCTTGGTTGCTTTGGCTTTCGCGGCTGGCAGCAAAGTTCAGAACCATGTTTATGTGAATAACTTTTGAACCGTAAGTCACAGACGCTCGCTCTTGGCTGCATTCGTTTCAGCTCGTGGCAGCCAGTCTAAAAAAAACACTATCTTGGACTTCTCTGGATGTTTCCCAGGCGAGCTATTGGCAGCATGTTCAGAACCACTGTTTCTGAGGCTAATTATTGAACCGTAAGTCATAGACGCTCGATCTTGGCGGCATTCGTCTCAGCGCCTGGCAATTAGTATAGAAGCACTGTTTCCCACTGTTTCTGAGGCTAATTCTTGAACCGTAAGTCTTAGACGCTTGATCTTGGCGGCATTCGTCTCAGCGCCTGGCAATTAGTATAGAAGCACTGTCTTTGACTTCTCTGGATGTTTCCCAGGCGAGCTATTCACAAGTAAATCCTAGACGCTCGATCTTGGTTACTTTCGCTTTCGCGGCTGGCAACAAAGTTCAGAACCATGTTTCTGTGAATAACTCTTGAACCGTAAGTCACAGACGCTCGCTCTTGGCTGCATTCGTTTCAGCTCGTGGCAGCCAGTCTAAAAAAACACTATCTTGGACTTCTCTGGATGTTTCCCAGGCGAGCTATTGGCAGCATGTTCAAAACCACTGTTTCTGAGGCTAATTCTTGAACCGTAAGTCATAGACGCTCGATCTTGGCGGCATTCGTCTCAGCGCCTGGCAATTAGTATAGAAGCACTGTTTCCCACTGTTTCTGAGGCTAATTATTGAACCGTAAGTCTTAGACGCTTGATCTTGGCGGCATTCGTCTCAGCGCCTGGCAATTAATATAGAAGCACTGTCTTTGACTTATCTGAAAGTTTCCCAGGCGAGCTATTCACAAGTAAATCCTAGACGCTCGATCTTGGTTACTTTCGCTTTCGCGGCTGGCAGCAAAGTTCAGAACCATGTTTCTGTGAATAACTCTTGAACCGTAAGTCACAGACGCTCGCTCTTGGCTGCATTCGTTTCAGCTCGTGGCAGCCAGTCTAAAAAAACACTATCTTGGACTTCTCTGGATGTTTCCCAGACGAGCTATTGGCAGCATGTTCAAAACCACTGTTTCTGAGGCTAATTCTTGAACCGTAAGTCATAGACGCTCGATCTTGGCGGCATTCGTCTCAGCGCCTGGCAATTAGTATAGAAGCACTGTTTCCCACTGTTTCTGAGGCTAATTCTTGAACCGTAAGTCTTAGACGCTTGATCTTGGCGGCATTCGTCTCAGCGCCTGGCAATTAGTATAGAAGCACTGTCTTTGACTTATCTGAAAGTTTCCCAGGCGAGCTATTCACAAGTAAATCCTAGACGCTCGATCTTGGTTACTTTCGCTTTCGCGGCTGGCAGCAAAGTTCAGAACCATGTTTCTGTGAATAACTCTTGAACCGTAAGTCACAGACGCTCGCTCTTGGCTGCATTCGTTTCAGCTCGTGGCAGCCAGTCTAAAAAAACACTATCTTGGACTTCTCTGGATGTTTCCCAGGCGAGCTATTGGCAGCATGTACAGAACCACTGTTTCTGAGGCTAATTCTTGAATCGTAAGTCATAGACGCTCGATCTTGGCGGCATTCGTCTCAGCGCCTGGCAATTAGTATAGAAGCACTGTTTCCCACTGTTTCTGAGGCTAATTCTTGAACCGTAAGTCATAGACGCTCGATCTTGGCGGCATTCGTCTCAGCGCCTGGCAATTAGTATAGAAGCACTGTTTCCCACTGTTTCTGAGGCTAATTCTTGAACCGTAAGCCTTAGACGCTTGATCTTGGCGGCATTCGTCTCAGCGCCTGGCAATTAGTATAGAAGCACTGTCTTTGACTTCTCTGGATGTTTCCCAGGCGAGCTATTCACAAGTAAATCCTAGACGCTCGATCTTGGTTACTTTCGCTTTCGCGGCTGGCAACAAAGTTCAGAACCATGTTTCTGTGAATAACTCTTGAACCGTAAGTCACAGACGCTCGCTCTTGGCTGCATTCGTTTCAGCTCGTGGCAGCCAGTCTAAAAAAACACTATCTTGGACTTCTCTGGATGTTTCCCAGGCGAGCTATTGGCAGCATGTTCAAAACCACTGTTTCTGAGGCTAATTCTTGAACCGTAAGTCATAGACGCTCGATCTTGGCGGCATTCGTCTCAGCGCCTGGCAATTAGTATAGAAGCACTGTTTCCCACTGTTTCTGAGGCTAATTCTTGAACCGTAAGTCTTAGAGGCTTGATCTTGGCGGCATTCGTCTCAGCGCCTGGCAATTAGTATAGAAGCACTGTCTTTGACTTATCTGAAAGTTTCCCAGGCGAGCTATTCACAAGTAAATCCTAGACGCTCGATCTTGGTTACTTTCGCTTTCGCGGCTGGCAGCAAAGTTCAGAACCATGTTTCTGTGAATAACTCTTGAACCGTAAGTCACAGACGCTCGCTCTTGGCTGCATTCGTTTCAGCTCGTGGCAGCCAGTCTAAAAAAACACTATCTTGGACTTCTCTGGATGTTTCCCAGGCGAGCTATTGGCAGCATGTTCAGAACCACTGTTTCTGAGGCTAATTCTTGAACCGTAAGTCATAGACGCTCGATCTTGGCGGCATTCGTCTCAGCGCCTGGCAATTAGTATAGAAGCACTGTTTCCCACTGTTTCTGAGGCTAATTCTTGAACCGTAAGTCTTAGACGCTTGATCTTGGCGGCATTCGTCTCAGCGCCTGGCAATTAGTATAGAAGCACTGTCTTTGACTTCTCTGGATGTTTCCCAGGCGAGCTATTCACAAGTAAATCCTAGACGCTCGATCTTGGTTACTTTCGCTTTCGCGGCTGGCAGCAAAGTTCAGAACCATGTTTCTGTGAATAACTCTTGAACCGTAAGTCACAGACGCTCGCTCTTGGCTGCATTCGTTTCAGCTCGTGGCAGCCAGTCTAAAAAAACACTATCTTGGACTTCTCTGGATGTTTCCCAGGCGAGCTATTGGCAGCATGTTCAAAACCACTGTTTCTGAGGCTAATTCTTGAACCGTAAGTCATAGACGCTCGATCTTGGCGGCATTCGTCTCAGCGCCTGGCAATTAGTATAGAAGCACTGTTTCCCACTGTTTCTGAGGCTAATTCTTGAACCGTAAGTCTTAGACGCTTGATCTTGGCGGCATTCGTCTCAGCGCCTGGCAATTAGTATAGAAGCACTGTCTTTGACTTATCTGAATGTTTCCCAGGCGAGCTATTCACAAGTAAATCCTAGACGCTCGATCTTGGTTACTTTCGCTTTCGCGGCTGGCAGCAAAGTTCAGAACCATGTTTCTGTGAATAACTCTTGAACCGTAAGTCACAGACGC